>NC_091158.1:53031454-53150366 GCF_040958095.1 Procambarus clarkii
TTACTGTTACTGTATTAGCCAGGTGCTTCCATTTCAGGTGCCGTAGGTTGAAGTCCCCAAGCAGGATGATGTTCGGAGCTGGATTTGTGAGGTTTTCCAAGCAGTGCTCTATTTTCATTAGTTGGTCTTTAAACTGCTGAGGGTTTGCCTCCGGTGACTTATATACAAGGACAACAACCTAGTCCTTGTCCTACCTAGTCTAGTCCTAGCCTAGTCTAGTCCTACCTAGTTTTAAAAGTATGAATAGTATTTGCTTCCACAACTTGTTCCCCAAGTGCATTCCATTTTTCCACTACTCTCACGCTAAAAGAAAACTTCTTAACATCTCTGTTACTCATCTGAGTTTCCAGTTTCCACCCATGTCCCCTCGTTCTGTTATTATTACGTTTAAACATTTCATCTATTTCCACTTTGTCAATTCCCCTGAGTATTTTATATGTCCCTATCATATCTCCTCTCTCCCTTCTTTTCTCTAGTGTCGTAAGGTTCAGTTCCTTCAGCCGCTCTTCATATCCCATCCCTCGTAACTCTGGGACAAGCCTCGTCGCAAACCTCTGAACCTTCTCCAGTTTCTTTATGTGTTTCTTCAGGTGGGGGCTCCATGATGGCGCGGCATACTCTAAGACGGGTCTCACGTAGGCAGTGTAAAGCGCCCTAAAAGCCTCCTCATTTAGGTTTCTGAATGAAGTTCTAATTTTCGCCAGTGTAGAGTACGCTGCTGTCGTTATCCTATTTATATGTGCCTAAGGAGTCAGATTAGGTGTCACATCCACTCCCAGGTCTCTTTCTCGAATCGTTACAGGTAGGCTGTTCCCTTTCATTGTGTACTGTCCCTTTGGTCTCCTGTCACCTGATCCCATTTCCATAACTTTACATTTACTTGTGTTAAACTCCAGTAGCCATTTCCCTGACCATCTCTGCAGCCTGTTTAAGTCCTCTTGGAGGATCCTACAATCCTCGTCTGTCACAACTCTTCTCATTAATTTTGCGTCATCTGCAAACATTGACATGTATGATTCCACTCCTGTAAACATATCATTTACGTAAATTAGAAAGAGGATTGGTCCCAGCACCGATCCTTGAGGTACTCCACTTGTTACTGTTCGCCAGTCCGACTTTTCGCCCCTTACCATTACCCTCTGGCTCCTTCCTGTTAGGTAGTTCTTCACCCATACTAGGGCCTTTCCGCTTACTCCTGCCTGCCTCTCAAGTTTGTATAGCAGTCTCATGTGCGGTACCGTATCAAAGGCCTTTTGGCAGTCAAGAAATATGCAGTCTGCCCAGCCTTCTCTGTCCTGCCTTATCCTTGTTACTTTATCATAGAATTCTAAAAGGTTTGTTAGGCATGATTTCCCTGTCCAGAACCCATGTTGGTGCTTGTTTACAAACCCAATGCTCTCCAGGTGCTCAACAAGTCTTAGCCTAATTATTCTTTCAAGTATTTGGCAGGGGATGCTTGTCAGTGATACGGGTCTGTAGTTAAGTGCCTCCTCCCTGTGGTGTTTGTGTGTGTGCTGAGGAAGTCTTGGTTGTAGGGTTGATGTAAAGTCATGACTTGGTTACTGACTTTAATACTTAATATGATTACATGACTAGTAGCTACCAAGCTTGGCGGGCGTCCTGTACGCTCTCTTGTTTACCTCCTCTCTCTGGCGTCTCAGCCGCCGCACATAGAAAACGGATGGTACCATTTTCTGTGAACATGACATCCCTCCTTTTCTTTAAAAAGAATAAATACAGGATGTCTACCATGCTTGTAGCACAAAGCAAAGTTATTGACACAAAGTAAGTTATTAACATATCAAGAGATACTGCATACATTTAACATTAATTAAGCACACAAAGAATTTAAACAACTTAATCTTTTCCACAAAGGATTTCAATGTTAAAAATACATATGCAATGTTAAACAAACATGAAAGAAACTGTAATACAAAGTTACAAAATATTGAATGAGATATCTGCATTATTCAAACAATATTAAATTTAGTTTAGCATAATAAGTAAATACTTTTCATTACATAGGAACACAATTAATCATCAAATCGTGTAGGGCGTTTAACATGACGTTTAGGACGAGAGTCCTTAAATGCAATAACATCCCTTGATGAATTGTTTGTCGGGTTATAACTATTTTTTTCTTTTTCTTTTGCACGACTTTGCACTTCATCATTTTCTACACTAGTTGGAATCACTTTGAAATAAGCCATATTACGTGTTATACTATGATCTCTATTACTAGCTGTTACCATAGTTCCTTTTACACTAATCACTTTATATGGTTTTGTATCATACGGCATATCTAACTTTCCCTCTTTTTTCTTTTTAACGAGAACAGTGTCTCCAACCTTTATGAACTGTTCCTTTGCACGTTGATCATGAGCAATTTTCATTTTGCCCTTGGCTAGTGCATCCTTCTGAGCGAGACGTTTATCCGTTACCTCGGCTGGCATGACGGGTAGTGCGATTCTCATAGGACGTCCAAATAAAAGTTCGCCAGGCGACTTGCCCAGTGTTCCATGTGGTGTTGCACGGTAGTTCCTGAGAAAAGCATACATAGCTTGTTTCCAGGATCGTCCTTCGGCATGAGCACAGCGTACCACTTTCATGAGAGGTTGCATGAATCTCTCAACTTCTCCATTTGCTTGAGGATGTAGTGGCATCACACGGCGGTGTTTGAATCCAATATGCTCAGAAAAGTTGACGAAGTCTTGTCCATTGAATGGCGGTCCATTGTCTGTCTTGACAACTTCGGGAATGCCAAAGTTTGAAAAGATCTTGTCGAGTTTCGGGATGACAGCCTTTGCAGATGTGGAAGTGATGATTTCTACTTCTGGATAACGTGAGTGATCATCAATGACTACCATCAAGTACTCTCCAGTTGGTAGTGGTCCACAGAAGTCCATCGATACTTCCGTCCATGGTGCAGCAGGTAGTGGTGAAGGTTGTAGAGGTGTTGGTCTTGAAGTATCCACTGCAGCTTGGCAAGGGACACAGGCATCATGCATATCCTTTGCTTGACGATCAATACCAGGAAACCACACCTTTTCTCGTAGCAGCTGTTTCGTCCTAACAAGACCTTGGTGTCCTTGATGTGCAAGCTTCAGAGCACGTTGCTGGAGAACAGCTGGAATCACGATACCAGTACCTCGCAGCACAGTGTCGCGTTGTTGCGTAACACTTAATTCTGACTGGATGCGTTCAAGTGCTTTGAATGCATCTTGGTCAACTCCTGAGGGTGGGATGCGTGGAAACTTTTTCTTAGTCAATGCATCCACTGTTGCTTGCAGAGTTGGGTCCTCTAGGGTTGCAGTACGGATTTCATCAAGAGTAAGAGCCTTAGGGACTGCATCACAGGTTACAGAGTGTACATATTCCTCGGCAACTTGCTGATGCTTGGTGATGGTGAAACTGTTGGCAGGATGTCGACTGATGTAATCAGCGGGATTGCCTGCACCCGGCTTGTATTTCACCGTAAAGTTGTATGGTTGCAGACGAAGAGCCCATCTCTCAATGCGAGCTGGTGGTTTGGACTTTGGATTATTGAAGATGGTCTCCAACGGTTTGTGGTCAGTGACTATCGTGGTGAAGGGTGCACCAAGCAGATACACATTGAAGTGTTCACAGCCCCATACAAGAGCAAGAGCTTCCTTCTCTGTCTGACTGTATCGTTGCTCAACATCTGTGAGAGAACGGCTGGCGTAGGCAATTACTACTCTGGAATCTGGTTGACCAGGTTTGTGTTGGGCTAAAACAGCACCTAATCCAACAGGACTAGCATCCACCGTTAATTCAGTGTCCATTGATGGATCAAAGTATGCAGCAGTCGCATTCTCTACTAGTGCATCTTTCACAGCATCAAATGCATTTTGCTCGATATCGCTCCAGTACCATGATGCATTTTTCTTCAGGAGCTCACGTAGAGGCTTCGTAATGGTAGCAAAATCTGGAATGAAGCGAGAACAGTAGTTTGCCATTCCCAGAAAACTATGTACTTCAGTGGACGTTGAAGGAGGTGCAGCATTCTTGATATCTGCAACTTTCTTAGGATCTGGAGACAGACCTTTGTCACTAAGTACATCTCCAAAGAATTCAATTTTATGTTGATTGAACTCACACTTTGCTCGGCTTAACGTCAAATTCTTTTCTCGTAAGCGTTGCAATGTTGCACGAAGAGCTTTGTCGTGTTCAGCTTGGGTACGGCCATAAACAATGATGTCATCAGACATGTTGTCAGCATTAGGTATATCTTGCAATACCTGGCTGATGATGTGCTGGAATACCTCGGCAGCACTGTTAATACCAAAACTCAGGCGCTTGTACCTATACAGACCTCGATGTGTCGTAAACGTTGTGATGAAGCGACTCTCATCATCAAGTTCAAGCTGATGATAGCCCTTGTTTAAATCTAACTTGCTAAATACAGTTGCACCATTCAAGCGGTAGATCATATCATCTACAGTGGGTGTAGGATGGCGTTCACGCATTATTGCCTTGTTGGGAACACGCATGTCCACACAAATGCGTATCTCATCTGGATTCTTCGGCTTTGGTGGAGTGACAATTGGGCTTACCCATGGTGTTGGGCCTGTTACTGGTTCAATGATATCTAGTTCCATCAGCCTATCCAGTTCGGCATCGACTTTCTTGCGAGTATGGAATGGTTGTCGGCGATGTGGTTGGGCAACTGGAATTACATCTGGGTTGATATGCAGATGTACTTTGCTATCAGTATAACAACCTATGGATTTAAATCGATCAGAAAATTCAGCAACAATACCATGAACATTGTTTGCAGATTCCACTGCTACAGCATTAGAAAGCTGAAGTAGCCCCAATTTGGTTGAAGTCTTGTAACTGAGTAAAGACTCCTTTGCATTCCTAACAACATGGAATGTAGTAATGAGCATTGCATTCTTTGACTTAATCTCTGCAGTGAAAGTTCCAATCACTGGCAAGGCTACCTTTGAAGCATAGGCAGTGGCTTTGCCATTATAGTTTTCAAGCTATGGGAACTGTTTTTTAAATTTTTCATAGTGGCACTCAGCAATGGTGTCAATGTTTGATCCAGTGTCAATGAGAACCTTGAGACAAATACCAGCAATGTATACACATGTCTCTGGGTTGTTTGGAAGATCATTCCATTCTGTGATTGCTTGTACTCCATAAGTATAATCACATTCACTGTCATCTGAGACTGGTTGTAATGAAATGTTGTCTTGTATATTATTAACATTCTGGATATGAGGTGCAATATTGTGTTTACCACCTCGACCCCTATGACCTGATCCTCGTACAGTGCTTTTATTCATTGACTGTGGTTTCTTAAGTGCGGAACGACACATAGCACCAAAATGACCTAGTTTTCCACACTCATAGCACTTCTTACCTTGAGCAGGACAAACATTATCTTGGTGTGTGTAGTCTCCTCCACAATTGTAACATTTATTGTTGACACCCTCTGATGTGGGTCGTTGTGACTGCTTGAGCCTTGTTCTTTGACCCCAGTTGTGACGTGGTTCTCGGCTAAATTTACTGTTAGGTTTGGCATATCTTCTTTGATTACGATGTCCTCCCTGAACCTTACATACCTCATCACTGTTAGTAACAGTGGCAGAACCGTTGATGGCACTGCACTCCATGACACGAGCATCACGTGCAGCATCTTCCATTCGACGAGCAATATCCAGTATCTTGGTAAGAGAACTGTCATCATCAACAAGTTCTAGAGCTCTTCGACGGAGACGTGTAGATGTGCATGATTCAATTATTTGCTGTTTGATTTCTTTGTCAACATCAGCAAACTCACAATGGGCTGCTAAACCCTGCAGACGTGTGTGGTATTGATCCACAGTTTCATTAGAGAGTTGTTTTGCTCTCCTGAAATGCATAATTTCCATTGCAGTATTTTGCCTTGGTTTGAAATGCTCTGTTAGTTTGGCTTTGGCAGTGTCATAATCTTTGGCACCACCAGTGTCTTTCAGTGTGTCAAAGATGTCACAAACTCTATCACCTGCATAATGAAGTAGAAAGGCACGCTTTCTTTCAGCACTTTTGATGTCAGAAACTATCAACAAATTTTCAAACTTTTTAAGCCATTTGACCCACCTCTGTGACAGGTTTGTCTGGTCACAGTCAGGATCAAATGAAGGAAACTGAGGTATATTTGCCATTTTTTACTGAATAAATGTAAACTTATCACTTAAATGTTCCTCAGACTATTAAACACTTACTGCACTGTATATGTTAGTCAAGAATTCACTGTAATTACTTTAATTTTGCAAAGCACACAAGCATTTTAATGCAAAAGTTCACAACAGTGCACAATATAGCAGCAACTGACTTCTTACCTAGCCCTTGTGTACATGTGTTGTTCCTACTTGTCATGTTCACAGAAAATGGTACCATCCGTTTTCTATGTGCGGCGGCTGAGACGCCAGAGAGAGAAGGTAAACAATAGAGCGTACAGGACGCCCGCCAAGCTTGGTAGCTACTAGTCATGTAATCATATTAAGTATTAAAGTCAGTAACCAAGTCATGACTTTACATCAACCCTACAACCAAGACTTCCTCAGTAACACACAAACACCACATTGGCGACGAGGATGAACTGTGAACGCAGGTATTTGTTCAGTTTCAAACACAAGGGAGAAGCATGCTGCCTGGAGGAGGAAGAGAAGCTGTGAGCGCCATACCCGATGCTGTATGCTAACCGATGCTGTGTGCTAACCAATGCTGTGTGCTAAACGATGCTGTGTGCTAAACGATGCTGTGTGCTAACCGATGCTGTGTGCTACCCAAGCTGTGTGCTACCCAAGCTGTGCTGAAGAAACTGTACTGAGGAATCTGCCGACGTTGTGTACGAAACTACGCTTTGATGTGTACAAAACCTGATGTTTTGGTTACGAAACGACGCTTCGTGCTACAAAATTCATCACACTGAGCTGACTGCTGTACCGACTGCTGTACCAACTGCTGCACCAACTGCGGTACCAACTGCTGCTGTACCAACTGCTGTGCTGCTGTGAGTAGGAACAACACATGTACACAAGGGCTAGGTAAGAAGTCAGTTGCTGCTATATTGTGCACTGTTGTGAACTTTTGCATTAAAATGCTTGTGTGCTTTGCAAAATTAAAGTAATTACAGTGAATTCTTGACTAACATATACAGTGCAGTAAGTGTTTAATATTCTGAGGAACATTTAAGTGATAAGTTACATTTATTCAGTAAAAATGGCAAATATACCTCAGTTTCCTGCATTTGATCCTGACTGTGACCAGACAAACCTGTCACAGAGGTGGGTCAAATGGCTTAAAAGGTTTGAAAATTTGTTGATAGTTTCTGACATCAAAAGTGCTGAAAGAAAGCGTGCCTTTCTACTTCATTATGCAGGTGATAGAGTTTGTGACATCTTTGACACACTGAAAGACACTGGTGGTGCCAAAGATTATGACACTGCCAAAGCCAAACTAACAGAGCATTTCAAACCAAGGCAAAATACTGCTATGGAAATTATGCATTTCAGGAGAGCAAAACAACTCTCTAATGAAACTGTGGATCAATACCACACACGTCTGCAGGGTTTAGCAGCCCATTGTGAGTTTGCTGATGTTGACAAAGAAATCAAACAGCAAATAATTGAATCATGCACATCTACACGTCTTCGTCGAAGAGCTCTAGAACTTGTTGATGATGACAGTTCTCTTACCAAGATACTGGATATTGCTCGTCGAATGGAAGATGCTGCACGTGATGCTCGTGTCATGGAGTGCAGTGCTAATAACGGTTCTGCCACTGTTACTAACAGTGATGAGGTATGTAAGGTTCAGGGAGGACATCGTGATCAAAGAAGATATCATGCCAAACCTAACAGTAAATTTAGCCGAGAACCACGTCACAACTGGGGTCAAGGAACAAGGCTCAAGCAGTCACAACGACCCACATCAGAGGGTGTCAACAATAAATGTTACAATTGTGGAGGAGACTACCCACACCAAGATAATGTTTGTCCTGCTCAAGGTAAGAAGTGCTATGAGTGTGGAAAACTAGGTCATTTTGGTGCTATGTGTCGTTCTGCACTTAAGAAACCACAAGTCAATGAATAAAAGCACTGTACGAGGATCAGGTCATAGGGGTCGAGGTGGTAAACACAATATTGCACCTCATATCCAGAATGTTAATAATATACAAGACAACATTTCATTACAACCAGTCTCAGATGACAGTGAATGTGATTATACTTATGGAGTACAAGCAATCACAGAATGGAATGATCTTCCAAACAACCCAGAGACATGTGTATACATTGCTGGTATTTGTCTCAAGGTTCTCATTGACACTGGATCAAACATTGATACCATTGCTGAGTGCCACTATGAGAAATTTAAAAAACAGTTCCCAAAGCTTGAAAACTATAATGGCAAAGCCACTGCCTATGCTTCAAAGGTAGCCTTGCCAGTGATTGGAACTTTAACTGCAGAGATTAAGTCAAAGAATGCAATGCTCATTACTACATTCCATGTTGTTAGGAATGCAAAGGAGTCTTTACTCAGATACAAGACTTCAACCAAATTGGGGCTACTTCAGCTTTCTAATGCTGTAGCAGTGGAATCTGCAAACAATGTTGATGCTATTGTTGCTGAATTTTCTGATCGATTTAAATCCATAGGTTGTTATACTGATAGCAAAGTACATGTGCATATCAACCCAGATGTAATTCCAGTTGCCCAACCACATCGCCGACAACCATTCCATACTCGCAAGAAAGTCGATGCCGAACTGGATAGGCTGATAGAACTAGATATCATTGAACCAGTAACAGGCCCAACACCATGGGTAAGCCCAATTGTCACTCCACCAAAGCCGAAGAATCCAGATGAGATACGCATTTGTGTGGACATGCGTGTTCCCAACAAGGCAATAATGCGTGAACGCCATCCTACACCGACTGTAGATGATATGATCTACCGCTTGAATGGTGCAACTATATTCAGCAAGTTAGATTTAAACAAGGGCTATCATCAACTTGAACTTGATGATGAGAGTCGCTTCATCACAACGTTTACGACACATCGAGGTCTGTATAGGTACAAGCGCCTGAGTTTTGGTATTAACAGTGCTGCCGAGGTATTCCAGCACATCATCAGCCAGGTATTACAAGACATACCTAATGCTGACAACATGTCTGATGACATCATTGTTTATGGCCGTACCCAAGCTGAACACGACAAAGCTCTTCGTGCAACATTGCAACGCTTACGAGAAAAGAATTTGACGTTAAGCCGAGCAAAGTGTGAGTTCAATCAACATAAAATTGAATTCTTTGGAGATGTACTTAGTGACAAAGGTCTGTCTCCAGATCCTAAGAAAGTTGCAGATATCAAGAACGCTGCACCTCCTTCAACGTCCACTGAAGTACATAGTTTTCTGGGAATGGCAAACTACTGTTCTCGCTTCATTCCAGATTTTGCTACCATTACAAAGCCTCTACGTGAGCTCCTGAAGAAAAATGCATCATGGTACTGGAGCGATATCGAGCAAAATGCATTTGATGCTGTGAAAGATGCACTAGTAGAGAATGCGACTGCTGCGTACTTTTGATCCATCAATGGACACTGAGTTAACAGTGGATGCTAGTCCTGTTGGTTTAGGTGCTGTTTTAGCCCAACACAAACCTGGTCAACCAGATTCCCGAGTAGTAATTGCCTACGCCAGCCGTTCTCTCACAGATGTTGAGCAACGATACAGTCAGACAGAGAAGGAAGCTCTTGCTCTTGTATGGGGCTGTGAACACTTCAATGTGTATCTGCTTGGTGCGCCCTTCGCCACGATAGTCACTGACCACAAACCGTTGGAGACCATCTTCAATAATCCAAAGTCCAAACCACCAGCTCGCATTGAGAGATGGGCTCTTCGTCTGCAACCATACAACTTTACGGTGAAATACAAGCCGGGTGCAGGCAATCCCGCTGATTACATCAGTCGACATCCTGCCAACAGTTTCACCATCACCAAGCATCAGCAAGTTGCCGAGGAATATGTACACTCTGTAACCTGTGATGCAGTCCCTAAGGCTCTTACTCTTGATGAAATCCGTACTGCAACCCTGGAGGACCCAACTCTGCAAGCAACAGTGGATGCATTGACTAAGAAAAAGTTTCCACGCATCCCACCCTCAGGAGTTGACCAAGATGCATTCAAAGCACTTGAACGCATCCAGACAGAATTAAGTGTTACGCAACAACGCGACACCGTGCTGCGAGGTACTCGTATCGTCATTCCAGCTGTTCTCCAGCAACGTGCTCTGAAGCTTGCACATCAAGGACACCAAGGTCTTGTTAGGACCAAACAGCTGCTACGAGAAAAGGTGTGGTTTCCTGGCATTGATCGTCAAGCAAAGGATATGCATGATGCCTGTGTCCCTTGCCAAGCTGCAGTGGATACTTCAAGACCAACACCTCTACAACCTTCACCACTACCTGCTGCACCATGGACGGAAGTATCGATGGACTTCTGCGGACCACTACCAACTGGAGAGTACTTGATGGTAGTCATTGATGATCACTCACGTTATCCAGAAGTAGAAATCATCACTTCCACATCTGCAAAGGCTGTCATCCCGAAACTCGACAAGATCTTTTCAAACTTTGGCATTCCCGAAGTTGTCAAGACAGACAATGGACCGCCATTCAATGGACAAGACTTCGTCAACTTTTCTGAGCATATTGGATTCAAACACCGCCGTGTGATGCCACTACATCCTCAAGCAAATGGAGAAGTTGAGAGATTCATGCAACCTCTCATGAAAGCGGTACGCTGTGCTCATGCCGAAGGACGATCCTGGAAACAAGCTATGTATGCTTTTCTCAGGAACTACCGTGCAACACCACATGGAACACTGGGCAAGTCGCCTGGCGAACTTTTATTTGGACGTCCTATGAGAATCGCACTACCCGTCATGCCAGCCGAGGTAACGGATAAACGTCTCGCTCAGAAGGATGCACTAGCCAAGGGCAAAATGAAAATTGCTCATGATCAACGTGCAAAGGAACAGTTCATAAAGGTTGGTGACACTGTTCTCGTTAAAAAGAAAAAAGAGGGAAAGTTAGATATGCCGTATGATACAAAACCATATAAAGTGATTAGTGTAAAAGGAACTATGGTAACAGCTAGTAATAGAGATCATAGTATAACACGTAATATGGCTTATTTCAAAGTGATTCCAACTAGTGTAGAAAATGATGAAGTGCAAAGTCGTGCAAAAGAAAAAGAAAAAAATAGTTATAACCCGACAAACAATTCATCAAGGGATGTTATTGCATTTAAGGACTCTCGTCCTAAACGTCATGTTAAACGCCCTACACGATTTGATGATTAATTGTGTTCCTATGTAATGAAAAGTATTTACTTATTATGCTAAACTAAATTTAATATTGTTTGAATAATGCAGATATCTCATTCAATATTTTGTAACTTTGTAGTACAGTTTCTTTCATGTTTGTTTAACATTGCATATGTATTTTTAACATTGAAATCCTTTGTGGAAAAGATTAAGTTGTTTAAATTCTTTGTGTGCTTAATTATTGTTAAATGTATGCAGTATCTCTTGATATGGTAATAACTTACTTTGTGTCAATAACTTTGCTTTGTGCTACAAGCATGGTAGACATCCTGTATTCATTCTTTTTAAAGAAAAGGAGGGATGTCATGTTCACAGAAAATGGTACCATCCGTTTTCTATGTGCGGCGGCTGAGACGCCAGAGAGAGAAGGTAAACAATAGAGCGTACAGGACGCCCGCCAAGCTTGGTAGCTACTAGTCATGTAATCATATTAAGTATTAAAGTCAGTAACCAAGTCATGACTTTACATCAACCCTACAACCAAGACTTCCTCAGTAACACACAAACACTACACTACTCACAGCAGCAGCACAGCAGTTGGCACAGCAGTTGGTACAGCAGCAGTTGGTACAGCAGTTGGTACAGCAGTTGGTGCAGCAGTTGGTACAGCAGTTGTTACAGCAGTCAGTTCAGTGTGATGAATTTTGTAGCACGAAGCGTCGTTTCGTAACCAAAACATCAGGTTTTGTACACATCAAAGCGTCGTTTCGTACACAACGTCGGCAGATTCCTCAGTACAGTTTCTTCAGCACAGCTTGGGTAGCACACAGCATCGGTTAGCACACAGCATCGTTTAGCACACAGCATTGGTTAGCACACAGCATCGGTTAGCATACAGCATCGGGTATGGCGTTCACAGCTTCTCTTCCTCCTCCAGGCAGCATGCTTCTCTCTTGTGTTTGAAACTGAACAAATACCTGCGTTCACAGTTCATCCTCGTCGCCAATGTGGTGTTTGTGTGTTACTGAGGAAGTCTTGGTTGTAGGGTTGATGTAAAGTCATGACTTGGTTACTGACTTTAATACTTAATATGATTACATGACTAGTAGCTACCAAGCTTGGCGGGCGTCCTGTACGCTCTCTTGTTTACCTCCTCTCTCTGGCGTCTCAGCCGCCGCACATAGAAAACGGATGGTACCATTTTCTGTGAACATGACACTCCCTATCACCTTTTTTGAAAATCGGTATGACATTTGCCTCCTTCCAGCAACTGGGCAATTCTCCCGACATAAGTGACTCATTAAAGATCATTGCCAGAGGCACGCTGAGAGCCTGCGCTGCCTCTTTAAGTATCCACGGTGATACTTTGTCTGGTCCAACAGCTTTATTTGCATTCAGTGTTGTCAACTGTTTCATTACATCCTCTGCTGTCACCTCTATATCTGATAGTCTTTCATCTTGGGTAATCTCTTCTAACAATGGGAGCTGCTCAGGCTCAGTTGTGAACACTCCATGGAATTTTGCATTCAGTACCTCGCAGATTTCCTTGTCGCTTTCTGTATATGCCCCTTCTGTTTTCCTCAGTCTTGTCACTTGGTCATTTACCGACATCTTCCTTCTTATATGGCTATGTAGTAATTTTGGTTGCTTTTTCGCTTTGACTGCAATATCATTCTCATAATTTCTTTCCGACACTCGTCTTATGTTAATGTAATCATTCCTAGCTCTGTTACATCTAATCCTCTTGTCCTCTGTCCTTTGTCTTCTGTACTTCCTCCACTCCCTCCTGCTTCTCACCTTTGCTTCCTGACACTGTCTATTAAACCATGGGTTATTATATTCCCTCCTGCTTTTTTCCGTTATTGTTGGAATAAATCTATCTTCAGCCTCCTTGCATTTCAATATGACTTGGTTCATCATACCTTGCACTGTTTTTCCTCTAAGTTCTTCCTCCCACTGCACTTCTCCCAGGTAGTCCCTTATCCTTCTGTAGTCCCCTTTTCTGTAATCAAGTCTCCTTTCCCGGACCTCTTGTCCTTTGGTCACAATTTTAAGCTCCATCATGTAGTCAAAGACTAGGACACAATGGTCACTAGCTCCTAGTGGTATTTCATGTTCCAACTGCTCGATGTCTTCTACATTCTGAGTGATAATGAGATCTAATAGGCTGGGCGTATCCCCTCCTCTTTCCCTAGTATCTTCTTTCACATGCTGTGTTAGGAAATTCCTGTCAATAACGTCTACCAGCTTCGCTCCCCAGGTCTCCTCCCCGCCATGGGAATTCCTCGTTTCCCAATCTATCTCTCCGTGATTTAGGTCCCCAATGACCAGCAGCTTCGCTCTCATTCTATGCGCTAAAGTTGCTGCCCTCTGCAATTCATCCATACATGTCTTGTTGCTGTCCTCGTACTCCTGCCTGGGCCTTCTACTGTTTGGTGGGGGATTGTAGAGTATCAAGATTACAATCTTCTTCCCATCCACTGTCAGAGTTCCATGTATGAAGCTTGTGCTTTCATTGGTACCCGGATTTTCCAGCTCATCAAACTTCCATTTCCGCTTTATTAGTAGTGCCACTTCTCCTCCCTGTCTCTGTGTCCTTTCTTTTCTTATCACCTGGTACCCGGTAGCCGGTCGGCCGAGCGGACAGCACGCGGGACTTGTGATCCTGTGGTCCCGGGTTCGATCCCGGGCGCCGGCGAGAAACAATGGGCAGAGTTTCTTTCACCCTATGCCCCTGTTACCTAGCAGTAAAATAGGTACCTGGGTGTTAGTCAGCTGTCACGGGCTGCTTCCTGGGGGTGGAGGCCTGGTCGAGGACCGGGCCGCGGGGACACTAAAGCCCCGAAATCATCTCAAGATAACCTCAAGATAAGATAACCCCTCTGGAAAGATTGCATCCGAGATCATGCCATTTATTTTAGTTTCCACTATTGCCACTATGTCTGGGTCTGCCTCACTAACTCTTTCTTTTATCTCTTCTGCTTTATTGGCTACCCCATCAGCATTGGTGTACCAAACCTTGAGACTCTTCTTGGAAACTCGGGTGTCAGAGTTCCCCCTTTCACCAGGGGTCTGGGGGGAACTGGGGGGTGTCTGGGGGGAACTGGGGGGTGTCTGGGGTGCAAGTGGGGGCTGTGGGGGTGAGTGGGGGGGTGCTAGGGGGGTGCCTGGGAGTGCCTGGTAGGCGAATGGGGTCTGGGCATCTAGGGGGGTAGAAAGGGCATAATGGGTCTGAAAGTTAGGGGTCTGAATAGCATAGGGGGGTTCAGAAATAGAGTGAGACTGAGAGTCAGATAGAGGTTGAGAGGTTGGGGGGGAGAGGGATACTGAGGGCGGAGAGCTGAGATGAGAATGGAGCATGGGTGCTGGGAGTGGAAGAGAGGGTATATTAGTTAGGGGGGAATTGGGGGTAGGTGGGGGTTTTGGGGTAGAAGAGGGGAAGAGGGAGATGGGGGAAGGTGTTAGGGGGTCACAAGGTGAGGGGATTAAATGTGGGCTGGAGGTGCATAGGAGGGGTGAGGGTTGGGTGGGGTTTGGGGGTGAGTGGAAGAGGGGTGCCGTGGAAGCTGGGATGGAGTAGATGGAATTGAAGTCAATGGGGTAGAAGGGGCAGGGGAGTAGGAAGGGGTATTTGGGGAGGGGGGATGGGAAGGTGGGTTTGGGGAGGGCATGGCTTGACCCACTGGGGTTGCTGACAAGTGTGATGTAGCAGGGGCAGGGGAATCGTTGGGGAGGTGCAAATGTGGAAGGGACAGGGGGGTTTTGGGAAGCTGAGGCAGGGGGGATGTATAGGAGGGCTGAGTTGGGGAGGATGCGACCTGGGAGGTGACCTGGGAGGTGGCCTGGGAGGTGACCTGGGATGTGACCTGGGAGGTGAGACTACCTGAGAGGCTAGTTCGGTGTCGTTGTTGCCATCTATTCTTGTGGGCTATTTGCTCATCTTTCGTCATAAACCTCTCTATAAACACATTGTAATGGGTTTCACTTCCTCTGAGTAAATGCTTGGTCCTCATTATGTACTCCACAGCCTCCTCATTGGAGAATTGCACCAGAACAGGTCTATTCTTGGTACAATTGTAAGGTCCAACCCGGCGGCTGATATCCACCTCATGTTCTGCCATTCCTGCTCCAATACACCTCAATATCTCGTGCAATTCGTATTTTTCTGTTTCTATTCTCTCTTGTCTTGTTGGTGCCCCAGATTCGAATAATCCATGTATTATAATAGACCGTCTCCTCAGTAATTCATTGTCATGCTGGTAGCCTGTCCCCTGGGGATTCCCCATCCCAACCGCAGTCACTAACCCTTCCCCCACTAATCTTCTGTCCTTAGCCATGCTGCTAATCCTTCCTAATTCGTTTGTGATACGAGCACATTCCCTCTCCCAGTCCTCTCTTCCCTTCCTAATCTCTTCCTGAACATAGAGCATAAGTTCTTGTTTCTGCCTCTCTACCGCATCCTGTATTTGCTGAAATACCTCACTTTTAATCCCCTGGATTAGATCCTCCAACCAATCACTCCTTCTCTCTACAAATTTCCCTATTAATTTGTCTATAAATCTGTCCTCCTCCTCATCCCTGCTGGTGATTGACCTTGAACCCCTTCTAGTCATTGCAGTAACAATCTAGCCAAAAAGGCGCTCCTCAATACCTTGCACAATCTGCTAACACAATAGGTGAGTGAATCTCCAATCGTCGTCCCACGTGGTGGTAGAAGGGTTGCTGCCGGAGGTGAGGTCACGTGGTCAGAGGTCGGTGAGGTCTGCTTCCACACTGCACACTGCCACTTACGCTAATTAAATTACGCTTTTGAATTACGAAATTAAACTGTTTTTCTTCACTACCTTATGGCTCTGGTCAAAACCCAAGGTTTTTTCATTCACTTGTACACACTTTTTCACTTCGAGGTTGCCTGATTACCCCTCCCACTCCACTAGTGAACCAGGAGCTCCCAACCCCACGTCCACCCAACACGATGGTCACAAGACAAGTGTGTGTGTGTGTGTGTGTGTGTGTGTGTTTTGTGTACTCACCTAGTTGTGTTTGCGGGGGTTGAGCTCTGGCTCTTTGGTCCCGCCTCTCAACCGTCAATCAACAGGTGTACAGATTCCTGAGCCTATCGGGCTCTGTCATATCTACACTTGAAACTGTGTATGGAGTCAGCCTCCACCACATCACCCCCTAATGCATTCCATTTGTCAACCACTCTGACACTAAAAAAGTTCTTTCTAATATCTCTGTGGCTCATTTGGGCACTCAGTTTCCACCTGTGTCCCCTTGTGCGTGTTCCCCTTGTGTTAAATAGACTGTCTTTATCTACCCTATCAATCCCCTTCAGAATCTTGAATGTGGTGATCATGTCCCCCCTAACTCTTCTGTCTTCCAGCGAAGTGAGGTTTAATTCCCGTAGTCTCTCCTCGTAGCTCATACCTCTCAGCTCGGGTACTAGTCTGGTGGCAAACCTTTGAACCTTTTCCAGTTTAGTCTTATCCTTGACTAGATATGGACTCCATGCTGGGGCTGCCTACTCCAGGATTGGCCTGACATATGTGGTATACAAAGTTCTGAATGATTCTTTACACAAGTTTCTGAATGCCGTTCGTATGTTGGCCAGCCTGGCATATGCCGCTGATGTTATCCGCTTGATATGTGCTGCAGGAGACAGGTCTGGCGTGATATCAACCCCCAAGTCTTTTTCCTTCTCTGACTCCTGAAGAATTTCCTCTCCCAGATGATACCTTGTATCTGGCCTCCTGCTCCCTACACCTATCTTCATTACATTACATTTGGTTGGGTTAAACTCTAACAACCATTTGTTCGACCATTCCTTCAGCTTGTCTAGGTCTTCTTGAAGCCTCAAACAGTCCTCTTCTGTTTTAATCCTTCTCATAATTTTAGCATCGTCCGCAAACATTGAGAGAAATGAATCGATACCCTCCGGGAGATCATTTACATATATCAGAAACAAGATAGGACCGAGTACAGAGCCCTGTGGGACTCCACTGGTGACTTCACGCCAATCGGAGGTCTCACCCCTCACCGTAACTCTCTGCTTCCTATTGCTTAGATACTCCCTTATCCACTGGAGCACCTTACCAGCTACACCTGCCTGTCTCTCCAGCTTATGTACCAGCCTCTTATGCGGTACTGTGTCAAAGGCTTTCCGACAATCCAAGAAAATGCAGTCCGCCCAGCCCTCTCTTTCTTGCTTAATCTGTGTCACCTGGTTGTAGAATTCTATCAAGCCTGTAAGGCAAGATTTACCCTCCCTGAATCCATGTTGGCGATTTGTCACGAAGTCCCTTCTCTCCAGATGTGTTACCAGGTTTTTTCTCACAATCTTCTCCATCACCTTGCATGGTATACAAGTCAAGGACACTGGCCTGTAGTTCAGTGCCTCTTGTCTGTCGCCCTTTTTGTATATTGGGACCACATTCGCTGTCTTCCATATTTCTGGTAGGTCTCCCGTCTCTAGTGATTTACTATACACTATGGAGAGTGGCAAGCAAAGTGCCTCTGCACACTCTTTCAGTACCCATGGTGAGATCCCATCTGGACCAACCGCCTTTCTAACATCCAGATCCAGCAGGTGTCTCTTGACCTCCTCTCTCGTAATTTCGAACTCCTCCAAGGCCGCCTGGTTTACCTCCCTTTCTCCTAGCACAGTGACCTCACCCTGTTCTATTGTGAAGACCTCCTGGAACCTCTTGTTGAGTTCCTCACACACCTCTCTGTCATTCTCTGTATACCTGTCCTCGCCTGTTCTAAGTTTCAATACCTGTTCTTTCACTGTTGTTTTCCTTCTGATGTGACTGTGGAGTAGCTTTGGTTCGGTCTTGGCTTTGTTTGCTATATCATTTTCAAAATTTTTCTCTGCTTCTCTTCTCACCCTGACGTACTCATTCCTGGTTCTCTGGTATCTCTCCCTGCTTTCTGGTGTTCTGTTATTCCGGAAGTTCCTCCACGCCTTTTTGTTCAGTTTCTTCGCTTCCATACATGCCCTATTATACCATGGATTCTTCTGTTGCTTCTCGGATTTTTCCCTTTGGGCCGGGATGAACCTGTTTACTGCCTCCTGACACTTTTGGGTAACATAGTCCATCATACCCTGTACAGACTTGTCTCTGAGGTCTGTGTCCCAAGGTATTTCACTTAGGAAACTTCTCATCTGTTCATAATTCCCCTTTCGGTATGCCAGCCTTTTGATTCCTAGTTCTTTTTGGGGGGAGATAAGTCCTAGCTCTACCAGGTACTCAAAGTTCAATACACTGTGGTCACTCATTCCCAAGGGCGCTTCCATCTTAACTTCCCTTATATCCCATTCATTTAGGGTAAATATCAAATCAAGCATTGCTGGTTCATCTTCTCCTCTCATTCTTGTTGGCTCTTTGGTATGCTGGCTTAGAAAGTTTCTTGTTGCCACGTCCAGCAGCTTAGCTCTCCATGTTTCTGGTCCTCCATGCGGGTCTCTGTTCTTCCAATCTATCTTCCCATGGTTGAAGTCTCCCATAATTAGTAGTCCAGATCCATTCCTGCTAGCAACAGAAGCTGCTCTTTCTATTATGTTAATGGTGGCCATGTTGTTTCTATCATATTCCTGTCTAGGTCTTCTGTCATTTGGTGGTGGATTATATATGACTGCGACTATAATTTTTTTCCCTCCATTTGTTACAGTACCTGCTATGTAGTCACTGAAACCTTCACAGCCCTGAATATCCATCTCCTCAAAATCCCAGCCTTTTCTTACCAGCAGAGCTACACCACCCCCACCTCTTCCTTCCCTCTCTTTCCGCATAACATAATAGTCCTGTGGGAACACTGCATTTGTTATTGTTTTCGTGATCTTTGTTTCTGTGAGGGCTATTATGTCTGGGTTTTCCTCTAGTACCAGTTCTCCAAGCTCATTTGCTTTATTTGTAATTCCATCTATGTTAGTGTACATCGCTTTGAGGCTCACTTTCTTCTGTCCCTTCTCAAATCGCCTCCTTGGTGAGTGTTCTGCTGGTGGGGGAGGCTGTTCCATGGGTGTGAGGACCTGTGAGGTGGGTAACAGGATCTCAGAGGATACTGGAATGAGGGGCGGGGGATCCAGTGAAGGGGGAGGGACAGGGAGGGTATGGGGTGAAAGGGGAGGGAGGATGGGAAGGAAAGGGGGGGAGGGAGGACTCGGGAGGAGGGGAGGGGTAGAAGGGTGGGGATGTGTGTGTGTGTGTGTGTGTGTGTGTGTGTGTGTGTGTGTGTGTGTGTGTGTGTGTGTGTGTGTGTGTGTGTGTGTGTGTGTGTGTGTGTGTGTGTGTGTGTGTGTGTGTGTGTGTTTGTGTGTGTGTGCGTGAAAAAAATACATTGACAGTTGAGAGGCGAGCCGATAAAGCCATAGCTCATCCCCTGCAAACACAACTAGGCTAATACACACACACACACACACACACACACTATAGTAAACTCTCATGTAGAAATAATTAGTTAATTGAAAGAAAGTAATGACCATTTAAAAAGCAAAGTTGAATGTCTTGAGGGTTTAGTGAAAGACTTGTGCAAGGATAAGAATAAATTGGAAACAAATTGTAAAGCCATGGAAGAAGAAAATAAACTCTTAAAAATAGCTATGGAAGAAGTTAAAGTAAATTTAAACTTAAATGACTACAATAGGTTAGGTAAGGAAATTCAACAGGAGAAACAGCTTTTGTCAGCTTAGAGGAAGTTACACAGGGAATAGAACAGTGCAAGAAAGATATGCAACTCACCTATGCACAAGTGGCCAAGGAGAAGGAAAAAAAAGAAGAAGCAGTAAAGGAAGTCAAACACAGCAGCAACCAAGATAAAACAAACATTAGGCTAGAAGTGAGAAAAGAATTGGCATATAACCCGAAGTTGGTGCAAAACACAGTTGATCGGAGTAAGTCCCTGATAATTTTTGGCTGCAAAGAAAAGGAGATAACATCTAGGTCAGAAAGAGCTGTAGAAGAAGCAAAAGAAGTAGATAAAATTGTTGGCCTCGTGGAAGGTCTTACAACCATAGAGAATGTGTGCGACTACAGGAGAATAGGCAGATATGTAAAAGCGAAAGATCGACCTTCGAGGATCACCTTAAATGGTGCCAAACAGATAGAAGAAGTACTAAGGAATGCTAGAAAATTACAGAGTGATGAGGATGGGAAAGTATGGTCGTTAAGACGAGATCTTTCAAAAGAAGGTAGGGAGAAGCTGAAACTGAACCTCGCCGAGGCAAAACGTTTAAATGAGAGTAGGAATGAAGAAGAAATCCATTCTTTTTTCTGCAAAGTGATAGGGGTAGGCAGACCAGTAAAGTGGTACATAAAGGCAATCCAACAAAATCATTAGAGAGAGGGGGAGTGAAAAATAAGAAGAGGGGGAACAAGTTCCTGAAGATTGCATACACCAACATTGATGGAGTAAGATCGAAGATACTGGAGTTAAGTGATGTAATACAGCTCCAGACACCAGACACTGTTGCACTCACGGAGACAAAACCTGAAGATGCTATTTTAAATGAGGTCATATTCCCAAGGGGCTACTCAATTTGGAGACGGGATAGAAAAATTAGGAAAGGCGGTGGCGTTGCTGTGCTGGTGAAAGAACACCTAAAGGTGAACGAAATAATGACTGCCAATCCACAAGAAGTTGACATAAGAGCACTTGAGATCTGCCATGAGGATGATAAACTAATGATCATAAATGCATACAGTCCACCACCAAGCAGCACATGGTCAAAGGAGGAGCTAGATAGTAAAAGAGAAGGTCTTATAACAATAATGAGAGAGATCATAGTGAGAGCGGATAACGATAGTTCACGACTGTTGATAGTCGGCGACTTCAACTTGAAAGCCATAGACTGGGAAGCATATGAAGCTAAAACAGAAGATTTCTGGACCTGTAAATTTGTAGACCTCATCCTGGAAACATTCTTGTATCAACATGTTAAACAAGCTACGAGGATGAGGGAAGGGGACGTTCCCTCCTTGCAAGATTTGATATTTACCAGGAAGGAGGAAGAAATATTTGACATTCAATACCTTCCTCCCTTGGGTAAAAGTGACCATGTCTTTTTGGGAATAAAGTATGCAATGCGTTATAATCTGGAAGAAAATATGAAGGTTGATGCAATTGAATAACCTGACTTTAGGAGAGGACATTATGGCAACCTTAGAAATTTTTTTAGTGGGTATAATTGGACAGACTTGTTGCTAGGTAAGGAAGTGAATGAGATGTATGTCAAGTTTTGTGAAATATATGATAAAGGAACAAAAAAATTATACCAAAACAGAGAAGCAGAACTAGGAAATAGGATTGGTTCAGCAGAAAGTGTGAGAGGGCCAGAGACAAAAAGACACAAAAATGGAATCAATACAGAAAGAGGCCAAACCCCAAACATACCAGCGATACAAAGATGCGAGCAACAACTACACGGCAGTGAGGAGAGAGGCAGAAAGAAATTTTGAAAAAGGGATTGCAGACAAATGTAAAACAGAACCAGGTCTATTCAATAAATTCATAAACAAGAAATTGCAGGTAAAGGATGATATACAGAGGTTGAAAATGGGAAATAGATTCACAGAAAATGAAAAGGAAATGTATGAAACATTAAACGAAAAGTTCCAAAGTGTGTTTGTACAAAATGAAATCTTCAGGGAACCAGATACAATAAGAATTCCAGAGAACAACATAGAGCACATAGAGGTGTCTAGAGATGAAGTGGAAAAAATGCTCAAGGAGCTAAATAAGAACAAGGCAGTTGGTCCAGATGGAGTTTCACCATGGGTTCTGAGAGAATGTGCACCTGAGCTCAGCATTCCACTTCAACTGATTTTTCAGGCATTCCTGTTTACAGGAGTTATAGCTGATGTGTGGAAAAAGGCTAACATAGTTCCAATCTACAAAAGTGGAAGCAGGGAAGACCCTCTTACTTATAGACCGGTATCATTGAGAAGTGTAATAGTAAAAAAAATGGAAAAAATAATTAAAACTAAATGGGTAGAACACCTGGAGAGAAATGATATAATATCAGACAGACAGTATGGTTTTCGATATGGAAGATCTTGTGTATCGAATTTACTCAGTTTCTATGATCGAGCAACAGAGATATTACAGGAAAGAGATGGTTGGGTTGACTGCATCTATCTGGACCTAAAAAAGGCTTTTGACAGAGTTCCACATAAGAGGTTGTTCTGGAAACTGGAAAATATTGGAGGGGTGACAGGTAAGCTTCTAACATGGATGAAAAATTTTCTGACTGATAGAAAAACGAGGGCAGTGATCAGAGGCAATGTATCGGACTGGAGAAATGTCACAAGTGGAGTACCACAGGGTTCAGTTCTTGCACCAGTGATGTTTATTGTCTACATAAATGATCTACCAGTTGGTATACAGAATTATATGAACTTGTTTGCTGATGATGCTAAGATAATAGAAAGGATAAGAAACTTAGATGATTGTCATGCCCTTAAAGATGACCTGGACAAAATAAGTAAATGGAGCACCACTTGGCAAATGGAATTTAATGTTAATAAACGCCACGTTATGGAATGTGGAATAGGAGAACATAGACCCCCACACAACCTATATATTATGTGAGAAATCTTTAAAGAATTTTGATAAAGAAAGAGATCTAGGGGTGGTTCTAGATAGAAAACTATCACCTGAGGACCACATAAAGAATATTGTGCGAGGAGCCTATGCCATGCTTTCTAACTTCAGAATTGCTTTTAAATACATGGATGGCGATATACTAAAGAAATTGTTCACGACTTTTGTTAGGCCAAAGCAAGAATATGCAGCAGTTGTGTGGTGCCCATATCTTAAAATGCACATCAACAAACTGGAAAAGGTGCAAAGACATGCTACTAAGTGGCTCCCAGAACTGAAGGGCAAGAGCTACGAAGAGAGGTTAGAGGCATTAAATATGCCAAAACTGGAAGACAGAAGAAAAAGAGGTGATATGATCACTACCTACAAAATAGTAACAGGAATTTATAAAATCGATAGGGAAGATTTCCTGACATCTGGAACTTTAAGAACAAGAGGTCATAGATATAAACTAGCTAAACACAGATGCCGAAGAAATATAAGAAAATTCACTTTCGCAAACAGAGTGGTAGACGGTTGGAACAAGTTAGGTGAGAAGGTGGTGAAGGCCAAGACCGTCAGTAGTTTCAAAGCGTTGTATGACAAAGAGTGCTGGGAAGACGGGACACCACGAGCGTAGCTCTCATCCTGCAACTACACTTAGGTAATTACACTTATGTAATTACGGGTGTATGTGTGTGTGTGTGTGTGGCGGTGAGGTGCTGGTCCTCTCTTGCCGGGCCAGCACCTCACCCCCACCTTGTGAAGCTAACAAGAAATCCAGCTGGTATTGCCCCATTATCGACCAAGCAGCTGTGACATGCCTAGAAGCTGTGACAACATGACACTGCCTGACTTAGAGGTGTAGCAGTTCCCCCATGCAGGTGACTTCCATTAGCAACCCCAAAGTCAGCAAATGGCACACGTTTCACACCGCAGGCCCTCCGATTTGCTGTGGCTCTCTGCCTCATGGCCCCAATCCACACCGAATACAGTTATATTCGGCGAGGCAGTGTCCGACAGGTATTAACAACATGGCCTTCTCTGCCAAAAGTCATGAGGATCGCATGCAAGACACAGGGAGGTTAATGACTTTATTATGAGAAGCCTTACCACAGCTGATTGTCCCGCAGAGAGAGAACCCCGTTACCTAATGCCGCGCAACTCTGATGATCAAAGAAGTGGATAGGCAGCGTGGAAGCGTCTGAACTAGAGTGAGGGCCAACAAGCGCACCCTGAGGGGCTCCCTCAGCTATGATTGTGGGTTGGTGAGTGGGGGGGCCGATGGGATGTTTGCGGTCAGACGACGGGGGTGTCCCGTGTGTAAGTATTTATGAAAACATCCCTGAAAACTAGATACCTCAGCTCTCAGGAAACAGGTATCGTGTTTTAAGTGCATCGAGTCCACAGTGAACCAGATTACAAGTGTACAATATTGTGCAGTGATATATCTCGAAATTATACAAACGTGTTAGTGTCACCCCTCCTCCCCCCTCTCCCATACCCTCAAGTGTGTACCGTCACCCAACCTACGAGCCGAGAGGTGCCGGTCTCCCCCCCCCCCCAGCCCCACCCAACCGCAACCGCTACTTCCCTGTGTCCACCCCCCCAAGCTACGTCCGCCCAGCGCCCGCCCAGCGCCCACCCAGCGCCCGCCCATCATCCGACTAGCGCCCACCCATCATCCGCCCAGCGGCCACCCAGCACCTGCCTAGCACCCGCCCAGCGCCCGCCGATGTCGCAGGTCACGACTGACAGCCAGGCTTCACTCAGCCAAGAGGAGCCATCAATCGCCGACAGGTACGGCACATGCCAAGTGTGTGACAAGGTGTGGAATCTCAAGCGTAACGGGGGATGTGCGCAAGCATGCTCACAACGGAACCTATTGTCCGGGTATGTGGCGCCCTCCCAAAGAGAGTATCAATCAGGATCCCACACCAGCAGTCAGGGAAAACACCTCCAACAGTTTCATTTCGACTGAGAACCTATTAGAAGCTATCAAAGCAACATCGGTTGGAACCTTGCAGCACATCCCCAAAGC
This sequence comes from Procambarus clarkii, assembly GCF_040958095.1. Taxonomy (NCBI): domain Eukaryota; kingdom Metazoa; phylum Arthropoda; class Malacostraca; order Decapoda; family Cambaridae; genus Procambarus; species Procambarus clarkii. The sequence continues at coordinate 53,056,421 of NC_091158.1, forward strand.
TGCGCGCCCCCAAGCGGTAGCCAAACTATCCAGCCTCTTGAAGAAGGTCAATGACTCTCCCGGAACCATCAAAGCCTGGCACAACTTTCTCCTGTTTGGAAACATATGCCTAGCTGTCCCTGCTAGGAGAGACAAATCACTAGCTTCCTCAGTCATTATTACTAGTGGTTTGCAGTGGTTGAACCCCATGCACAGATACCATAATTAAGATAGGGATAGATTAGTGCATAATATAGAGAGATAAGAGCAGAGTCAGGTACATAATATCTGATTTTGGAGAGTATACCAACTGTTTTAGAGACTTTCTTAGTTATGTGTTGTATGTGGGTACTGAAGTGGAGTCTCTTGTCTAGGAATAGGCCGTGTCGGAAAATCCGACACCATTTAATATCATACAGATAATAGCTGTATTACCAACAAGTTACCCATAGAAAACGTAACTTGTAGTGGAATTACCGTCTAAAGAAAACGGGATATCATCACCACATACTATTATAATTCACCAGCTATTCTGCTGGGAATTGTTCTTAAATACATTAGTCTTTGGACTTTACCATCATAAAAACATCTTATATAAATTAACTTAATTATCAATATTAAAGTAGAGTAAATGTGACCCTTCTATCACTTTCTGAAATCTGGACAAAGTAGGCCAGGCGTCAGAGTGAGGAGGAGGGCAGCCATTGTTGTGTCACCTCCGAGACGTGTGGAGCAAATTTAGCTCCTATCATATCTGGACAATGTCGGCCAGTAACGTCATTAGTATGGAGTGTTAAACAGCCATTGTTATACGAGACCAGAGGCTCACACGAGAGCAAATTCGGCTCCTGTTAATTTTACTTGGACGTAGTGTTATGGATACCAAAGGTGTACCATCTGTCAACACGCTGTCAACAAATCAAGTTAAGTGTTCTTTCCGAAACCCATTATTTATCATTAGTGGCCATTAATGTCATTATATAGGGTGACCCGGTTAGATCACATGGAAGCCTCAAACTAAAGGTAATTAAGCCAGGTCTTCATGTTCCATGTACTGTTTTCTCTGATATACTTGTCATATATAGGTATCTGGCTTCACAGCTAGCGCACTTTTGACAGGTCAAGACGAGGATGCAAGATTTGTGCACCAGTTACTGGGTGATATGGAAGCTACCTCAAAGAGGATAATTTGGTGTCTACACCCTAGTTATACCTGGTGGACTAACCTGCTGTACTATAAGATAAGGAACCTCTTTAATGTATGTAGTTATTTCTGTAGTTTGATTGGCTGCATATATATATTAATTTAATAACCCCCCCCCTAATGTGTAGAGGATCGATTTGTGAGATTATGAGATTATTGCAGAAATACAGTCCACTTATCATTATACAAATTGCTATCGAAGTATATAAATTAACGTAAATATAAATTCATATAAATTAAATAAATATAAATCTCACAGGTCGGTTCCCACATTATTTGGACCTTCGGAACCGGAATATTCGGTCCTTTGAACCCACATTTGGTCATCTTAGTACCGGATGAACCAGTTAACCAGTGGATTCATTAAATAAACTAGTGCAGTGTTATTTAAACAAAGCCAGCCAGTCATAGACAGCGGCGTTGCCTCGTGGGAGCTCAGGAGCCTCCCTCAGCCCAGTTCAGCTTCGTCAACGGTTTCATGCACACCCACAGATATTTGGTGGCGTGTTATTTCGTGAAATGACAGCGCTAATATAGAAGCCAGCCTAATTAGTGACTGTGTCTTCGCGATATTGTTCACGGATTTCGTGGTGTTACATTTCGCGAGAGATTATCCACGAATTTTGTGGACTTTATTTCGCGAGGTCACTAATAACATTTAATACTTCTAGATAATATTAGAAGTTTCACAGAGGCTAATTAAGAGGCTATTATCAATAATTGTGTATATTATTTCTCCAAAATAGAGAATTATTTAATATATATTGCACTAGTGATCACAGTATATTTACTAATTGCCAACCCACAACAGGGTAGGATATTACCATTGACTAGTTGAACTATTATCGTTCATCCTAGTCCCATTATTACCATAGTCAGTTGTACTATATTGATCAACCTAACACCATTAATGAATGGTCCAGACCCTATTTTGGGTGTAATTTTTATCAACTCGAGTTGAGTTGTATATATAATAATTTACTTATGATCATTACACCTTTGAGTGATTAATTAGTGTCTCTACCATCCTAGGGTGATATAGAAGAGCTAACCTAAAGGTACTTCCAATGACACTGGTTTATCACTCAAATCATTAGTGTGTATGATTGTATATATATAATGTGTATTAATTTTAAGTGCTAACCTCTAGTAGAGGTAGGATTATTGCCTAGTGAGTGCAGAATTTAACCCTAGGCTACCATCAGTGCTTGTTCAGTATTATGAGCAGCCCAAATACAAGCCCCACAAGGCTTCACCAACTAGCCAGGATGGATAATGCAGGGAGAATGAAAAGAACCCTTGCAGGTCTTAAAGGCCACTTAACAAGACAGATCAAGAAATGTGAAGATTTGTCACAACAATCTCAAGTTGATTATGCTGACCTGGAAAGCTATTATCAAGCAGCTGCAGGTAAATTTGAGCAAATCAAATGTCAAATAGCAACATATGTGGCTGAACTTGCCAACACCAATTTATCAGAAACAGAAATAGACGACATTATGGTTGATCTTGCGAATTATGAAGATCACACTCAGGCCACGTTACAGCCTTATGTCAAATTAATTGCCCAGAACAAGGCAACAGCAACAACAACAACAGTTGCATCTAATACGAGTCAAGCAGAAGCTCGACTCCCTCCAATTAATTTACCCACTTTCTCAGGAAAAGATGAGGAAGATTGGGACGAATTTTGGAACAAATTCGTTGACCTTGTAGACTCAAAACAATCTTTACCAAAGAGTAGTAAATTCTCTTATTTGCAAGGCCAATTATCAGGTGAGGCTAAAACAGTAGTATCCCATCTGAGATTAACTAATGACGGCTATGATCTGGCAGTAAAACTCCTCAAGGATAAATATGCTGATCCAGAAGTAAGAACATCACATTTAGTTCATGAGCTGTTGCATTTACCCCCACCGGAGGCTTCAGCTGATTCACTCCAAGTCTTCAAGCTGGAGGTAGAATCATTGATCAATGCCCTCAGCCTGACAGCAGATACAAACGGGGCTGAGTGGGTCTTGAAAATAATTGTCCAGGAGAAAATACCTAGGGACATATTGAGACAAATAAGTGCTCATTACAATAAAAGCATCTTATCCATGAATGAAATATCTGAAGGTTTAAAGTCAGTAGTTCATCAATTACGAACACATGACAAATTAAAACCACCAAGTAAACCCTCAGAAACCAATAATAGTAAACCACAGAGTACCAAAGGTACTCCAAATCAATCTAGACAATATAATTCAACACCAAAGTGGAACAGTGGCAGTGTGGGCGTATATGCAGTGGGACCCTCCAAGCCTATAGTTACTGTGTCACCCAAGAACATGACACCAAAGGGTACAGGAAGCTATGGAACATGTTTGTTCTGCAATGAGAAACATTCAATGTACCACTGCTCTAATTTTCCTGATAGTGACGCCCGTGTTGAGCGACTCAAAGATTTGCAACATTGCACGAGGTGCCTCAGGAAACATAACATCAAGGACTGTGATACCCAATTACACACCTGTAATAGGTGTAACAAAGGTCAGCACCATGCAGCATTGTGCAGAGACACCAAAACAACGTATCCAAACCCCAAGGTGGAAGATAGCATTCCCACCACAGTACAGTACTGCAAGGTGCAAAAAACAAAGAGTGTCCAATCGGCAAAGTCTAAAGGTAATACGACTTTGCCTACTGCCCAAATTACCATCCTGAATAAGAGGGCCAAGGTCCATACCCGAGGGTTGTTTGACCAAGGATCCCAGAGAACATACATCACTAAAAGGTTGGCAGATGAATTACAATTAAGGCCTGTAGCCCAGATGTCATTCAACATCTCAGGGTTTGTAACAGATGCAGGACCTCAAGTCTACCAGGTGGTACAACCATCAGTACGCTTAGGCAGGTACGTCTGTCGAGTACAAGCCATTGTGGTGGACAAAATACCAGTAGACCTACAAGTTCAAGGTCTGAGAGCAACAGCCAAATTCCTGAGAAATAGAGGAATAAAATTGGCAGATAATATTAAGTCTGATCACCTCACTGACTTCGGTCTCCTTGTTGGGACAGACTATTGCCATCGATTCATCGGTAGCCCTACTAAATATCAGGGTATAACCATGTTAAACTCTGCAGGAGGTAAATTACTCTCAGGCCCAGTATCAAGCCTGAGGAGACCTATGCCTGCAGATAAACAATACCAGTAGAATTCTAAATTTGTCAGCTGATTATATTTCTCCAGTAGCATTATACTAAGGAGATTACAGCTGACTATACCAACAGAGCTTGATGTTAGTATCATCATTTGAAGCTTTAGATGAGTTCATGAGGCTTCAGTGGCAAATCAGTGAACAGTAGCCTAAAACAGCTACAAGTCACTGCGACCAATGTCACTGAACCCACTGCAGTCTCAGAACCATACTTTACTTTAATGATGAGCTATTCAATCTTCTGAATCAATTAACTAAATTAAAACCCAATAAATCTGATGACTGATTTGATACATTTATTATTTAATCAAGATGTATTCCATGGGCCTCAGTGTTTATATATCAGTGACCAGTTACCTGAAGAAACTTCAAGTTATATCTAATGTCACTGATCTCACTGCAGTCCCTGAATCATACTTGACTGTAGTACTTGATCACATCCAGTCTTCTGGGTTAAATAATATGTAATAAGGCTTGAATATTAGCCTTTCAAGAGTTGACAGGGAAATGAAATCGCATTAGACTTCTAACCCTTGCAACTCTAGTACGGGACATCCGTCCTGTACGAACAGACGCACAAATGTGTGCTTACTAACTACTAACATCAAATTAATGTAATAATTCGAAGGAGGAGTATCGGTGTTCGTCTGTTCTAAATAGGACTTCGACCCGTGAGCAGCCCCCTGGGGAATTATGTCGGAAAATCCGACACCATTTAATATCATACAGATAATAGCTGTATTACCAACAAGTTACCCATAGAAAACGTAACTTGTAGTGGAATTACCGTCTAAAGAAAACGGGATATCATCACCACATACTATTATAATTCACCAGCTATTCTGCTGGGAATTGTTCTTAAATACATTAGTCTTTGGACTTTACCATCATAAAAACATCTTATATAAATTAACTTAATTATCAATATTAAAGTAGAGTAAATGTGACCCTTCTATCACTTTCTGAAATCTGGACAAAGTAGGCCAGGCGTCAGAGTGAGGAGGAGGGCAGCCATTGTTGTGTCACCTCCGAGACGTGTGGAGCAAATTTAGCTCCTATCATATCTGGACAATGTCGGCCAGTAACGTCATTAGTATGGAGTGTTAAACAGCCATTGTTATACAAGACCAGAGGCTCACACGGGAGCAAATTCGGCTCCTGTTAATTTTACTTGGACGTAGTGTTATGGATACCAAAGGTGTACCATCTGTCAACACGCTGTCAACAAATCAAGTTAAGTGTTCTTTCCGAAACCCATTATTTATCATTAGTGGCCATTAATGTCATTATATAGGGTGACCCGGTTAGATCACATGGAAGCCTCAAACTAAAGGTAATTAAGCCAGGTCTTCATGTTCCATGTACTGTTTTCTCTGATATACTTGTCATATATAGGTATCTGGCTTCACAGCTAGCGCACTTTTGACAGGTCAAGACGAGGATGCAAGATTTGTGCACCAGTTACTGGGTGATATGGAAGCTACCTCAAAGAGGATAATTTGGTGTCTACACCTTAGTTATACCTGGTGGACTAACCTGCTGTACTATAAGATAAGGAACCTCTTTAATGTATGTAGTTATTTCTGTAGTTTGATTGGCTGCATATATATATTAATTTAATAACCCCCCCCCCCTAATGTGTAGAGGATCGATTTGTGAGATTATGAGATTATTGCAGAAATACAGTCCACTTATCATTATACAAATTGCTATCGAAGTATATAAATTAACGTAAATATAAATTCATATAAATTAAATAAATATAAATCTCACAGGTCGGTTCCCACAGGCCGAGAAACTTTCCATCATTTTTATTGCTAATGTTTACATTGTCTATCTAAAGCTGAATTGCATTTGTAGATTTGCTTCCAAATAAGATGTAGTAGGTCTTTTCTATGTTAAGTGTTAGTTTGTTGGTTGACATCCATAAGTGGACTTTTTTTAGTTCATTATTAACAACATTATTTAGTGTATGTGGGTTGCGGTCAGAGTAGATGAGGGTAGTATCATCAGCAAACAAAATAGGTTTCAGAATGTTAGAGACATTAGGCAGATCATTGATGTATATAAGAAATAGGAGAGGCCCCAAAATGCTGCCCTGTGGCACTCCACCGGTTATTGGTAGAGTGGGAGAGGTTATATTGTTGATGGCTACACATTGGTGTTTATCACTAAGATAAGATTGGATATAGTCCAGTGTATGGCCTCGGATTCCATAATGATGGTGTTTACGTAAGAGGTAATTGTGATTAACAGTATCAAAGGCCTTTCTCTGGTCAATGAAGAGTCCAATCGGAAACTCATTTTTGTCAAGAGCTAAATAAATTATATCAAGGAGACTAATAATTGCATCGTTGGTACTCTTTTGGGAGCGGAAGCCAAACTGACAGGGGCTAAGAATGTCGAATTTTACGAGATATTAGTAGAGTTGTTTGTAGATGATTTTTTCAAATATTTTTGATAGCATGGGTAGGTTTGATATTGGTCTATAATTGTTTATGTCTGCCGGATTACCTCCTTTATGAACTGGGGCTACTCTTGCGTTTTTAAGGATATCAGGGAAGGTATGACACTCAAAGGATTTGTTGAACAGCAGAGCTATAGGTGGCGCAAGGGCATGGGAGGCGCTCTTGTATACAATGGATGGGATTTCACTGATGTTCCCAGCTTTGGTTTTAAGTGAGTGTATGATGGACACAACATCTGTCGGGCTGACTGGTGAAAGGAGAAGAGAGTTTGGATTGCTGCCTGAGAGATATGTGTTGATATGTGTCTGAGTCTGTGGGATTTTACTGGCAAGATTAGCACCAACCGATGAAAAGAAGCTATTAAATTCATTCGCCATTTCTAAATCAGATGACGGTGTAAGGCCATCCTTAGAAAGTGTTATCTGGTTGTGGGAGTGTTGTTTAGTTCCTAGGATATTAGAGAAGGTTTTCCATGTGCTTTTCATGTTGCCTTTTGCTTCTTTGAATCTAGTCTCATAATATGAAAGTTTAGCTTTTCTTATGATACTGGTAAGCACTAATGAGTACCTCTTAACTACTTCCTTTGTAACTAGGCCAATCCTAAATTTCTTTTCATATTCATGTTTTTTGTTGATTGATTTAATTATGCCACTTGTGAGCCACGTTTTTTTTTTCTTTTATCAGTTACTTGTTTGGTAAGGAGGGGACAGTGAGTGTTGTAGAGGCTAAGAGTTTTGGAGAGAAAGAGGTTAGTTAATGAGTTTATATCCTGTGTATTATTAAATTCAGATTCCCAGTTAATATTGTGAAGTGCATTAGAGAGATTGCCTAAAGCTGATTCACTGTGTAGCCTGAAAGAGAGTTTCTTGCTTTCTGGTGGTGCTGTGTCCATGTTTGCTATGAGGAAGGTAGGATAGTGGTCAGTTGTTCTGTCATAGATTACTCCAGATGTAAGGGGAGCTGTTGTATTAGTCCATAAGTGATCCAGGGTAGTGGCAGATGTTTGAGTGACTCGGGTGGGCTTGGTGATTGTGGGGATTAGCATACAGGAGTGCATGCTGTTACGGAAATAGTCAACTTGAGGGTTGTTTTGAAGACCCAGGTCAATATTGAAATCACCTCCCAGAATGATGTGATTTTTGTTGAGATTGGTATTTATGATAAGATTCCTTAGGTTGTCTGAGAATGAAGCTACGTTGGTATTAGGAAATCTATAGATGACACCGATAGTCAGGGAGGATTTAAGGGATTTACTGGAGAACTTGGCAAAGGTATATTCACAATAGTCGTCTCTAACACTAATGACATTATTGCAGATCAAGGTATCTCTGTAATATATTGCTGTGCCACCTCCTTTTTTGTTAGACCTGTAGTTATGAATGACTTTATAACCAGCTAAATTGTAGAGTTGGATATAGTCATTGCTTAGCCAAGTTTCTGTTAAAATGATGAATGATAATTTAGTACCTAGTGCTGTGAGTAGTGCATTTATATTATCAAAATGTTTACCAAGTGACCTAACATTTTGGTTGTAAACTGATAAGCAGGTGCTATTTAGGAGTTTGTTTTTTGCAAGATTTGCTGTGTAATACCTACAATAATGATGATCAATGTGCTGATTTGTGTGGGTATGGGACAGAAGATTTCGATCAGGATCAATATTAGTAAGCATATAGATACAATAATGTCACGATACAATAAGATAAGCATTTACAGGAATAGTTAAATACCAGATCTGCTGTAAATAGAAAGTAATTATAGCAAAACACAACAATAAACGTAGATACACAAAACATAGAAACAATTAGAAGTAGAGTAAAGATCCCCGTAGATAGCCAGGAAGGATACAGTAGTTAGGTTAAGAGAGAAGAAAAAATCAGTAGACTGACAAGAATAATATATAGCAAAAAATAAAGAGACAATTAATAATCGTAAAGAAAAAAATAATCTTAAAAATAAATTATTTAATAAAGTTTAGTTGTGAACCTATAATTAGTATGAACTTAAGAAAACAAAATGAGCTCAATAATTAATTATAATAAATGATGTATAAATCAAATTACAATTAAGTTTAAAAATTAAAAAAAAATAAACGGGTAAGATTATATTTATGAGCAAGATTTTACTAAGACACTGAGGTAAATGCTTACACAAATACTAAGTCTGCTATAATTAGAGAATAATTATAGCAAAACACAACAATAAATGCAAGTAAACAAAAGAATTGAAACAATTAGAAGCAGGATTAAGATCACTAGATAGCGTTGAAGGATACACAAGTTTGGTGGAGAGAACAAAATATCAATAGAGACTGTCAAGATGAATATATAAAAAATTTGACAAATGATGAATGTAAAGTAAAATAATCTTAAAGATAATTATCTATATAAGCTTAGTTTTTAACCTATAATTAGTATGAACTTAATTAAGAGAACAAAATGAGATCAATAATTAATTTCAATAAATGACATAAATCAGGACAATTAAATTTAAAATTTAAAAACAATAGGGTAAGATTAGATTTAAGATTAAAATTTTACAATGATACTGAGGTGGATGCTTGCATAAGTGCATGGAGACTTGACTGATTACTTAGGAAATTATATGAATGAGAGAACATTAGGTAAATGGTAAGGCAGAGACAGCACCTTGGACAAGGTTAGATTAAGTTAGGTTAGGCTCAGGCACTCAAAGAGTTATTTTAAGTATTGGCATTGGTCGGGTTCAGGTTTTCAGATTTAATACAATCACTAAAGTAGTCCAGTAGTTGTTGGTCACACTTTATTTCATATCTTTTTCCTGCACTTTCCTTCTTTGCAATGATCGTTCCATTCCTAGTGTAGCACTGCTTGATAAGACTAGGTTTTTGTTTGCGAATTTTACGCAGCCTGAAGAGGAGGGATCCACGCTGCTTTGTAAGGCACTCATTTACATAGAGGTTGGTTTTTTGCTTAGCAGCTGATTGTATGAGGTCAAACTTAACAGAGGGATTTGCAAGTTTGATGAGCATTCTCAATAGTTTTCCTAGAGAGATTCTAATCCTAGAGAGATTCGTAGAGAGATTCTATTCTAAATAGTTTTCCTAGAGAGGACAACCAGGCACCCCTCCCCACCCGTGCCAAAAACACCCACCACAGGAAAGATATCAACAGTACAACCGAGGCATCCAAAATCAGAGCTACTGTCAGCAAGAAAATAGAAGACGGCAACACAATAGGGGCAATCAGAGTCATCATCAGTGAAGACACAGTTGCCACCAGGAATGCCAATACAGCACAAGCCCTGAGAGAAAAACACTAACCCAGAGCTCCTCGTGATGACAGTGTTCCCCTAGTCGGTGCCAACAGAGCGGAACCCCTGTGTGTGCTCCAATCCGTGGTGCATAAAGCAGCTTTATCCTTCCCACCGGGATCAGCAGGTGGGTTCACAGGACTAAGACCCAACCACATCAAACAAATGATCAACCCTGCACAGGGAGACATTGCTCAGGGCTTCCTGGTGGAACTAACTAGATTCTCCAACACGTGTCTAACTGACAACATACCAGAGACCATACGGCCTCTCTTTTTTGTCGCTACCCTCTGTGTCCTGAGGAAAAAAGATGGAGGAATCAGACCGATAGCTGTAGGCAATTCACTCCGGCGCGTCGTTGCTAAAGCTGCTTCTAGAACAGTTAGTCAGGCAGCAGCCGACATGCTGAAGCCAAAACAGCTTGGATTTGGCATTCCCCAAGGGTGTGAGGCAACGGCTCATGCAGCTAGAGCCTACATTGCCAACAATACGGATGAAAAAGCCCTGATAAAGCTGGACTTCAAAAATGGTTTCAATCTGGTTAGAAGGGATGCAGTACTCAGTGCGGTTCATCGCCTTTTTCCTTCCCTCTACCCATTTGTAAACTCATGCTACAGCAGGAATCTAACTCTGCTATTTGGGGAACATGAAATTGAATCACTAGAAGGTGTCCAACAGGGTGACTCCCTTGCTCCTTTTCTTTTCTGCCTAGTCATCAAGGAAGACACCGATAACCTGTCCAGTGAGCTCAATATTTTGTTTTTGGACGATGGTACTCAAGCTGGCTCCCCCAGACTCACTCTTGGATGCCATAAGAATAATTCAGGAGCAAGTCAAGGCCTCACCCTGAACTCTTCCAAGTGCGAAATAACCTCCACCAACCAGCACATAATAGAGCGAATAAAGGTTGTTTTGCCTGACATTCATACAACCATCCCTGAGGACAGCACACTCCTAGGTGCTCCTCTTGGAGGGAATGCCATCGACGAGGTCCTTGGTAAGAAGATCACTGACCTGAAGAGGATGAACGAGAGGATTGAAGACATCGATGCTCATGATGCACTTTACCTCATCACCAGATGCTTGTCCCTCCCCAGGCTGACCTACTTTCTAAGATGTTCGCTATCTTTCATTAATATTAAATTAGAAGAGTACGACAACTTGCTGAAATAAATGCTAGAAAAAGCCCTCAACCTTTCTCTCAGCGACTCACAGTGGAAACAGGTCTCCCTTCCTGTCAGACTCGGGGGCCTTGGTGTGCGCACAGCAACACAAATTGCTGTACCAGCGTTCCAGTCCTCTTCAGTGGCGTCCGACAACTTGGTGAAGGATCCTACCTGAACACCTAGCTCAACGGGCAGGGATACATGATCCCATCTTCACAGAGTGCACATCCAAATGGGTCTTTCTCGCAGGACCAGCACCCCAACCACTGCCTTCTGAAGCCCATAAGCAATCCAGCTGGGATTGTCCCATTGCCGACCAAGAAGCTGCGACTTTGCTAGAAGCTGCGACAACACCACATGCCACTGCCCGACTTAGAGCTGTAGCAGCTCCCCATGCAGGTGACTTCCTATTAGCAACCTCAAAGTCAGCAACCGGCACCCATCTCACACAGCAGCCCCTCCGAATTGCCGTGGCTCTCCGCCTCGCTGCCCCAATCCACACCGAATACAGGTGTATTTGCGGCAAGGCAGTGGCCGACAGGTACGGACGGCATGGCCTTCTCTGCCAAAGGACCGGAGGATGGCATGCAAGACACTGCGAGGTTAACGACATTATTAAGAGAAGCCTTACCACAGCCGGTTGTCCAGCAGAGAGAGAGCCCCGTTACCTAATGTCCCGCAACTCTGATGAGCCTGTCGGTCGTCCAGATGGAATCACGGTGAACCACTGTAAGAATGGTAAACAGTTGGTGTGGGACTACACTTGCGTTTCAACTTTAGCCAACACCTATGTTGACTTCAGTGCTACACAAGCAGGAGGTGCTGCCAATCACCGGGAAACAGCCAAGTCACGTAAACACAGAGACCTTGAGCACCACTACAAATTTTGTCCCCATTGTCTTAGAGACACTTGGTGCCTGGGGTAAAAGTGCTGTTAGTTTTTTTGAAGGAGTTGGGGTTCAAGTTAATTGAAACTACTAGAGACCCTAGAGCTGCCAATTTTCTCTTTCAGCGCCTTAATGTGGCGATCCATAGAGGAAATGCTCACTGCGTTCATGGATCCTGCCCGCCATCTGAGGAGCTGGAAGAGCTCTACAACTTGTGACAAGTAGCCTTGTACCCTGCATGTAACCAATGTTGTATCCCTTTTTGTGTAATTAAATTTTCAAATAAAGTTAGAAATATATACATACATACCAAAAGAATAGGGGTAGTAGGAGAAAAAAATATTAAAGTGTTCAGTGAAGATCCACAAGGTCTTCTTTGAGTACTCTTTATTTTCTTCTCCGAGGCTATGGGTCCACATACATATACATGCATACATACATACATACATACACATACATATATATACACATGCATACATATATATACACACACACGCACACACACACATATATATATATATATATATATATATATATATATATATATATATATATATATATATATATATATATATATATATATATATATGTCGTACCTAGTAGCCAGAATGCACTTTTCGGCCTACTATGCAAGGCCCGATTTGCCTAATAAGCCAAGTTTTCCAGAATTATTATATTTTCTTTAATTTTTTTCTTATGAAATGATAAAGCTACCCATTTCATTGTGTATGAGGTCAATTTTTTTTATTGGAGTTAAAATTAACGTAGATATATGACCGAACCTAACCAACCCTACCTAACCTAACCTAATCTATCTTTAGAGGTTAGGTTAGGTTAGGTAGCCAAAAAAGGTAGGTTAGGTTAGGTTAGGTAGGTTAGGTAGTCGAAAAACAATTAATTCATGAAAACTTGGCTTATTAGGCAAATCGGGCCTTGCATAGTAGGCTGAGAAGTGCGTTCTGGCTACTAGGTACGACATATATATATATATATATATATATATATATATATATATATATATATATATATATATATATATATATATGTCGTACCTAATAGCCAGAACGCACTTCTCAGCCAACTATGCATGGCCCAATTTGCCTAATAAGCCAAGTTTTCATGAATTAATGTTTTTTCGACTACCTAACCTACCTAACCTAACCTAACCAAACTTTTTCTGCTACCTAACCTAACCTAACCGATAGAGATAGGTTAGGTTAGGTTAGGTAGGGTTGGTTAGGTTCGGTCATATATCTACGTTAATTTTAACTTCAATAAAAAAAAATTGACCTCATACATAATGAAATGGGTAGCTTTATCATTTCATAAGAAAAAAATTAGGAAAAATATATTAATTCAGGAAAACTTGGCTTATTAGGCAAATCGGGCCTTGCATAGTAGGCTGAGAAGTGCGTTCTGGCTATTAGGTACGACATATATATATATATATATATATATATATATATATATATATATATAAATCGTGTGTGCACCTGTGTGTGTGTGCCCCTCGTGTGCCCCCCCTCCACCACCCCGCCCGCCATCTTCACCCACCCCGCTACCTGCGCCCGACCCAGCCAGCCGCCCATCAACACTCAGCCTACCCACACACGGTGCCCAGGCCATTCCCAACTCCCCCAGGAGGGTAATGCTTGCCGTGTTACTCTCCACCTGGGAAGGAGAGGGTGCACTCAGGGGGCAGCCAGGCGTCATCACATCTAGGCATGGCGCATGTCGCACCTGACACACAGCCTCTTTCCAGCCAAGAAGATGGCCACCCAAGAGGAAACTGTCAAGTGTGTGACAGACGGTATCGTCTCAATTCAAATGGAACTGTCCGCTATCACTATGTCAATTCAGGTGGTTGTCTAGGGTCTACCCAGCAAACACAAATCATCTACACAACGTTCGCCTATCTCTTCCCATAGGTGTGGGAATGATTTGCATTGAGAATGGTGCAGGAGAGCCTTTGAGAAACTTTTACTCAAAAAATCCAAACACAAAGGTTTAATTATAAATTGTTTTTCTACAATTATTTTCTTCCAAATGTAAAACAAATAGTTTTTACATGTTTAAATATAAAATTTATGGTGTTTTTTTGTAAAATTCATTAATAAATTGTGAATGATATATATTGGCTGAGTGAAACCTTTAAAATCCATTTAGTTATAATATGAACAAAAAAAAGTAGTTTTCCAAATTTTCTAAAAATCGCTCTTTTTAACACAATTTGACTCCTTATGCATTCCACTAAACACTAATATCATGTTTAAATATATAATTTATGTATTATTCCCTAAGATAATTTATATAAATTATAAAAGTTGCTGGAAAGCGGTGAGAAAGAATCTGAACACGTTTTGTTGTCTTATATTGGCGTGTTCTTATTAACTAGAGTGAGTAAGAGTGAGCGAGAGTGGGTAAGAGTGAGTAAGAGTGACTGAAGGTGAGTGAGAGTGCCAGAGAGTGTGTAAGTGTGAGTAAGAGTGAGTATAAGTAAGAGTGACTGAGAGTGAGTAAGAGTGACAGAGTGAGTAAGAGTGAGAGTAAGGGTGACAGAATGAGTAAGAGTGAGAGTAAAGTGATTGAGAGTAAGGGTGAGTATGAGAGTAAGAGTGATTGAGAGTTAGAGTGAGAGTAAGAGTGATTGAGAGTTAGTGAGGGTAAGAGTGATTAAGAGTAAGAGTGATTGAGAGTAAGAGTGATTGAGAGTAAGAGTGATTGAGAGTAAGAGTGATTGGGAGTAAGAGTGATTGAGAGTAAGAGTGATTGGGAGTAAGAGTGATTGGGAGTAGGAGTTAGAGTGAGAGTAGGAGTAAGAATGAGAATAAGAGTGATTGAGAGTAAGAGTGAGTAAGAGTAAGAATGAGAGTAAGAGTGATTGAGAGTAAGAGTGATTGAGAGTAAGAGTGATTGGGAGTAAGAGTGAATGGGAGTAAGAGTGAGAGTAAGAGTAAGAATGAGATTAAGAGTGATTGAAAGTAAGAGTGATTGGTAGTAAGAGTAAGAATGAGAGTAGGAGTGATTGAGAGTAGGAGTGAATGGGAGTAGGAGTGATTGGGAGTAAGAGTGATTGAGAGTAAGAGTAATTGAGAGTAAGAGTATGAGAGTAAGAGTGAGAGTGAGTATGAATGGGTAAGGGTGACTGAGAGTAAGAGTGACAGAGTAAGAATGACAGTAAGAGTGATAGAGAGTAAGAGTGACAGAGAGTAAGAGTGACAGAGAGTAAGAGTGACAGAGTAAGAGTGACAGAGTAAGAGTGACAGAGAGTAAGAGTGACAGAGAGTAAGAGTGACAGAGAGTAAGAGTGACAGAGTAAGAGTGAGTATGAGAGTAAGGATGACTGAGAGAAAGAGTGAGTAATAGTGCATAAGAGTGATTGAGAGTTAGAGTGAGAGTAAGAGTGATTGAGAGTTAGTGAGAGTAAGAGTGATTGAGAGTAAGAGTGATTGAGAGTAAAAGTGATTGAGAGTAAGAGTGATTGAGAGTAAGAGTGATTGGGAGTAAGAGTGATTGAGAGTAAGAGCGATTGGGAGTAAGAGTGATTGGGAGTAGGAGTAAGAATGAGAATAAGAGTGATTGAGAGTAAGAGTGAGTAAGAGTAAGAATGAGAGTAAGAGTGATTGAGAGTAAGAGTGATTGAGAGTAAGAGTGATTGAGAGTAGGAGTGATTGGGAGTAAGAGTGATTGAGAGTAAGAGTGATTGGGAGTAAGAGTGATTGGGAGTAGGAGTAAGAATGAGAATAAGAGTGATTGAGAGTAAGAGTGAGTAAGAGTAAGAATGAGAGTAAGAGTGATTGAGAGTAAGAGTGATTGAGAGTAAGAGTGATTGAGAGTAAGAGTGATTGGGAGTAAGAGTGAATGGGAGTTAGAGTAAGAGTGAGAGTAAGAGTAAGAATGAGAATAAGAGTGATTGAGAGTAAGAGTGATTGGGAGTAAGAGTAAGAGTAAGAATGAGAGTAGGAGTGATTGAGAGTAGGAGTGAATGGGAGTAGGAGTGATTGGGAGTAAGAGTGATTGAGAGTAAGAGTAATTGAGAGTAAGAGTATGAGAGTAAGAGTGAGAGTGAGTATGAATGGGTAAGGGTGACTGAGAGTGAGTAAGAGTGACAGAGTAAGAATGACAGTAAGAGTGATAGAGAGTAAGAGTGACAGAGAGTAAGAGTGACAGAGAGTAAGAGTGACAGAGAGTAAGAGTGACAGAGAGTAAGAGTGACAGAGAGTAAGAGTGACAGAGAGTAAGAGTGACAGAGTAAGAGTGAGTATGAGAGTAAGGATGACTGAGAGAAAGAGTGAGTAATAGTGCGTAAGAGTGATTGAGAGTTAGAGTGAGAGTAAGAGTGATTGAGAGTTAGTGAGAGTAAGAGTGATTGAGAGTAAGAGTGATTGAGAGTAAAAGTGATTGAGAGTAAGTGTGATTGAGAGTAAGAGTGATTGGGAGGAAGAGTGATTGAGAGTAAGATCGAGTGATTGGGAGTAAGAGTGATTGGGAGTAGGAGTAAGAATGAGAATAAGAGTGATTGAGAGTAAGAGTGAGTAAGAGTAAGAATGAGAGTAAGAGTGATTGAGAGTAAGAGTGATTGGTAGTAAGAGTAAGAGTAAGAATGAGAGTAGGAGTGATTGAGAGTAGGAGTGAATGGGAGTAGGAGTGATTGGGAGTAAGAGTGATTGAGAGTAAGAGTAATTGAGAGTAAGAGTATGAGAGTAAGAGTGAGAGTGAGTATGAATGGGTAAGGGTGACTGAGAGTGAGTAAGAGTGACAGAGTAAGAATGACAGTAAGAGTGACAGAGAGTAAGAGTGACAGAGAGTAAGAGTGACAGAGAGTAAGAGTGACAGAGAGTAAGAGTGACAGAGAGTAAGAGTGACAGAGAGTAAGAGTGACAGAGTAAGAGTGAGTATGAGAGTAAGGATGACTGAGAGAAAGAGTGAGTAATAGTGCGTAAGTGTAACAAACTAGGCTGTTGTAAGAATTATTCCAGAAGGTTCCAGAAGTTCGAGTAGGGACCTGACCTCTCAACAACGCCCAGTCCCCTGGGAATTAGCAGGTCTGAGTCACAAATGGCGGGCATCTTTGTTCATAGCTGCGTATAATGAACCATCCTATAGTATTCAGTAATTTAGAGAAAATTAGCCTTTATTCATTTTGCATTAAAATTGTATTGTATAATAGTACTGGATACAATATCAAGAGTATTCTAATTATTGAGTTTAAGTCACCATCAGTGACGTCACGAATCAGATCTAACTTTTAAGGCGGAGTGACCGGCGGTCATAGGTCAGCAGGGTTGACATGTCTAGTATTTCTCAAAGTTCAATTAACCATTTTGTGATCGGGAACAGCTCTGCCGTTAGAGGCTTGTGTAATTTATTTCAGTAAAATAATTCAACCAGTCTGGATCAATTAAGTACAACAGAGTTTAATTGTTATAACTTAAACCTTGCTAGTAACTGGGTAGAACTTTGACTAGGCGGAAGGATACAATACTCTTGTCTGGGGTAGACCAGACAAGGAAGAGATCAGTGTGGTCACGGAAGCAGCTGGGAGAGGTCAAACATCTTACCTCTCCCCGAGACCAGCCCAACATCTTAGCTGGAAAATATAGAGGTATAGTTGCTATGGTTATGTATAGAAATAGTCTCATTTGCCATTCAGGTCAAGTAGGGAGTGTTAAAGTGATAGGGAGTGAATATATTTAGATTTTTGTTTTAGTTTTCTTTTAATAAATTAAGTTAATAATTTGCATTTTTATTGTCTCCATTTGGTTATGTGTATACTTGTCCTGGTCACGTGGTCCACACGAGGCAGAGTTGTATTGGGCGCCGATTCTAACATCGAATCGGAATTATCATTACCGTGTAATTTATTCCACACTCAAGGTCATCGTATATAGTGGGGATCAAGCCCCTAGGTTGATTAATTAGCGTGATCGATCCAGACCTCGATCATTGCTCTTCTTTTTACTGGTCTGGTGGTGGCAGCGTAGAGGCGACTCTAGGGTTTTGCTCAAGGCCTAGGTCACGTCATACTGGGTGTAGAATCCTAAGTCGGTCTATCGTCTTAGGACCACGTGGCGTGGAGTTGGCTTTGGTAATAGTTTTGGAGTCCCTTGGTAGAGAATAATAAATAAGAATACGGGTAGAGGGAGTAGAAGGAAGAGAAGTAAAGAAAGAGGGAACCCAAACCCGTGTTACATAAGAGTGATTGAGAGTTAGAGTGAGAGTAAGAGTGATTGAGAGTTAGTGAGAGTAAGAGTGATTGAGAGTAAGAGTGATTGAGAGTAAAAGTGATTGAGAGTAAGAGTGATTGAGAGTAAGAGTGATTGGGAGTAAGAGTGATTGAGAGTAAGAGTGATTAGGAGTAAGAGTGATTGGGAGTAGGAGTAAGAATGAGAATAAGAGTGATTGAGAGTAAGAGTGAGTAAGAGTAAGAATGAGAGTAAGAGTGATTGAGAGTAAGAGTGATTGGTAGTAAGAGTAAGAGTAAGAATGAGAGTAGGAGTGATTGAGAGTAGGAGTGAATGGGAGTAGGAGTGATTGGGAGTAAGAGTGATTGAGAGTAAGAGTAATTGAGAGTAAGAGTATGAGAGTAAGAGTGAGAGTGAGTATGAATGGGTAAGGGTGACTGAGAGTGAGTAAGAGTGACAGAGTAAGAATGACAGTAAGAGTGACAGAGAGTAAGAGTGACAGAGAGTAAGAGTGACAGAGAGTAAGAGTGACAGAGAGTAAGAGTGACAGAGAGTAAGAGTGACAGAGAGTAAGAGTGACAGAGTAAGAGTGAGTATGAGAGTAAGGATGACTGAGAGAAAGAGTGAGTAATAGTGCGTAAGAGTGATTGAGAGTTAGAGTGAGAGTAAGAGTGATTGAGAGTTAGTGAGAGTAAGAGTGATTGAGAGTAAGAGTGATTGAGAGTAAAAGTGATTGAGAGTAAGAGTGATTGAGAGTAAGAGTGATTGGGAGTAAGAGTGATTGAGAGTAAGAGTGATTAGGAGTAAGAGTGATTGGGAGTAGGAGTAAGAATGAGAATAAGAGTGATTGAGAGTAAGAGTGATTGAGAGTAAGAGTGATTGAGAGTAAGAGTGATTGGGAGTAAGAGTGATTGAGAGTAAGAGTGATTGGGAGTAAGAGTGATTGGGAGTAGGAGTAAGAATGAGAATAAGAGTGGTTGAGAGTAAGAGTGAGTAAGAGTAAGAATGAGAGTAAGAGTGATTGAGAGTAAGAGTGATTGAGAGTAAGAGTGATTGAGAGTAAGAGTGATTGGGAGTAAGAGTGAATGGGAGTAAGAGTAAGAGTGAGAGTAAGAGTAAGAATGAGAATAAGAGTGATTGAGAGTAAGAGTGATTGGGAGTAAGAGTAAGAGTAAGAATGAGAGTAGGAATGATTGAGAGTAGGAGTGATTGGGAGTAGGAGTGATTGGGAGTAAGAGTGATTGAGAGTAAGAGTAATTGAGAGTAAGAGTATGAGAGTAAGAGTGAGAGAGTGAGTATGAATGGGTAAGGTTGACTGAGAGTGAGTAAGAATGACAGAGTAAGAGTGACAGAGAGTAAGAGTGACAGAGAGTAAGAGTGACAGAGAGTAAGAGTGACAGAGAGTAAGAGTGACAGAGAGTAAGAGTGACAGAGAGTAAGAGTGACAGAGAGTAAGAGTGACAGAGAGTAAGAGTGACAGAGTGTAAGAGTGACAGAGTAAGAGTGACAGAGAGTAAGAGTGACAGAGAGTAAGAGTGACAGAGAGTAAGAGTGACAGAGAGTAAGAGTGACAGAGAGTAAGAGTGACAGAGTAAGAGAGTGAGAGTGATTATGAGAGAGTTAAGAGTGTGAGGTGTGTGAGTGTAGCAGGCCAGGGAGGCAGGATGTGTGGTCACAAGCGAGGCCTAGGCCTCGTGATCTCTAATGTTGGTTTTTATATATATGTTGGATTTTTTGTCCTGTTTCAAATTATAATTATTTAGCAGGAATGTAATAAGATATTGCACAGTATTAATGTGACAATAATATATGCATTATTTCCTTGATAATCAAACTTGTTGTTCAAAGATAATATACAATCTTTGAAGGAAACATTTTGAGAGCGCGAGCTGGCAACACTAGGCTGGTGGTGGTGAGAGAGACATATGGTTAGTTGTACTCAGACCTTCAGTGGTGAAGCTTGTGTCCCAGCTGGCCGCCACCAGCCGCCACCCGCCGCCCACCACCAGCCGCCACCCGCCACCACCAGCCGCCACCCGCCACCACCCACCACCAGCCGCCACCCGCCACCACCCACCACCAGCCGCCACCCACCACCAGCCGCCACCCACCACCAGCCGCCACCCGCCACCACCCACCACCAGCCGCCACCCGCCACCACCCACCACCAGCCGCCACCCACCACCAGCCGCCACCCACCGCCACCCACCACCAGCCGCCACCCGCCGCCACCCGCCAACATTTCAAAATCATGAATAGGTAAATTCTTTTTCTTTTTCGGGTATTTTCCTCCCTCTAAATACTCAATAATCTCTTTCCATCTCGGCTCGTTCATCTGGTAATCTCTCATTTTATCCGATGGAATGGTTTCAATATTTTCATTAATCTGCATTGCCGCTATATTTCTACTTAGCGTATCTGGCACAACATGGGCTGGACCAGGCTTGTACAAAATCTGGAACGAGTGGGCCGAAAGTTCGTGAGACCAGCGTGACATTCGTGGGCATTTTGTTCGCTTCTTAAATATGTGTGTTAACGCTCGATGGTCTGTGTAGATTACAAAATGCCGCTGAAATAGGTAAGGCTCGAAATACCTAACTGATTCTACTACTGCCAGTGCCTCCTGATCCGTAGCTGAATAACGAACTTCAGGTCCTTTGACCTTCCTACTGAAATAGGCTACTGGATGGGGTAAATTATCTGCGTCTCGCTGAATTAAGCACCCGCCAATAGCAATACCGCTGGCGTCAGTGTGCACTTCCCACTCTTTCTCAAAATCAGGAATAGCCAATACCGGTGTCGTGATTAGTTGGTCTTTCAGTTTGCGATAGGCCTCGTCATGTTCAGATTTCCACACAAACTTCGCATTTTTCTTTGTCAGATCAGTCAGGGGTGCTGAAATGCCAGCGAAACCTTCAATGTGACGACGAAAATATCCGGCCGCCCCCAAAAACCTACGCACGTCCTTTGCTGTCCTTGGAGTAGGCATGTCAGCAATGGCGCGGCAAGAATCTGGGTCTGGTCGGATACCGTCTGGGCACACCTGGAACCCCAGAAATTTGAATTTCTGAGCCGCCAGGGTGCACTTCTGAACATTCAGCCTGAAACCTGCCTGATCTAACAACTTCAAAGTCTCAGTCAAGTCCTGTAGGTGTTCCTCAAACGTCCTGGAATATATCACAACATCATCCAGGTACGCTAAAGAATGCCTACCCAGTACCGGACTAAGGATAAAGTTGATGGCCCTCTGAAACGACGAAGGCGCTGTCTTCAAACCAAACGGCATCCTACGGAATTGATAAGTGTGCCTACCATCCGAGAATGCTGTTTTTTCCCTATCTTGTTCTGCCACCGGAATCGCCCAATACGCCGATTTTGCGTCAAGAGTTGAGAAATACTTAGCAGCACCAAATTGATCTATTATCTCCTGTATTCGGGGCAACGGATACACATCACCCTTAGTTAATTCGTTCACCTTCCGGTAGTCAACACAGAAACGATAACTACCGTCCGGTTTCCGAACTAGCACAACAGGAGAGAGCCACGGTGACGTACTAGGCTCTATCACGCCCTGTCTCAACATTTTCTGGCACTCCTCCCTGATAATGTTCTTTGCCTGTTCCGGCAACCTCCACTGTCTTGTGTACACAGACAAATGGTCACCAGTTGGAATGGTGTGCTCGATCTTATCAAGGAGACCAATCTGGTCATCCTCTGTCGCAAACAATTTCGGGAATTTTCGTAAAATTCCTCTCAGTGCCTTCCTATCCGCCTGTGCAACATGTTGCAAATCAAGTGCTGAAATTAATTTTTCCACTTCCTCTACATTCTGTGCAACATTTCTCGTTTCGTATTGTACTTTGGATGGAGTTTTAGTGTTCAACATATTCAGTGCACTACATTGTGCAGTGACGGCTGGCGTCTCAGCTGACTCATGGTGAAAGATTTCTGTGTCCTCCACCATGGTTCCCTGAGATACCCTATCACCTGCCCTGAAGCGAAAAGTCTTATGTGAAAGATTGACAACTGGAATGAGTGCACCTTTATCGAGCACTACAACTAAGTGATGAGGAATTAATAAACTATCACATCTCCCAGCCACCTGAAGGGTGGTACCTGGTTGTATGTGACGTCCCACGGCTACTTTAATAAATTTAACAGAATGTGGTGGGCAACTCTGTTTAGTCAATGCATGCAATGCGCATGACCTCTTAACTGTGTCTGGAAGAGACTTAAAAATCAATTTTGGATAGTGCGCATTATATTTCAGCTTCCTCTTAATTGAAGCTACAACTGGAGGATGGTCGATCATCTCCACTGGGTAGGAAGTCTGTCCCAACTGCAACCTGCAGTTCCTAGCCCCTTTTTGAGCAGACTAGGAATAATCAAATCGCGACAGAAAATCAGTTCCCATTAAGATGTGACCAGGAAAATCAAGGTTCTCTACGATCGTACATGTGTGAGGCTGCAATGCCCCATCAATCTCAAAATTAACTGTACCTTGACCTACGATCTCAATCTTTTCCCCATTGACTGCTGTTAATGTCTTTGCGCAACGTTGAAGACGTGCATACTTAAAATTGCTGAAGGCTGACTTTTTAATTACCGTTGCCTGGCTTCCTGTATCAACAAAAGCTGTCAATCTCACACCTTCCACTTTCACCTCAAAAGTAGGCCTACCATCACTAGGAGACTGCTTTCATGCTCTCGTAATAGTGACTTTACAGTCCCTCTGTATATGCCCGCGCTTCCAGCAGGAGTAACACCTCCGCGGATCTCTGTTGGTACCCCGCGCAGGGTGGCTCGAACTTGCAGCTGAGGGCTGCTTCCCGCCTGATGAACCCGCGCCACAGTTCCTCGGCTTGGCTCCCTCGCCTTTACTTAACGCCTCTACGTATGGCGACAACTGAGTGCCCGGCGTCTCCGTGCGCATCTGCCTGTCTAAGGCTGTGGCGGCCTGGGGTTGGGGTTGAGGTTTGGTGTGGGTGGCCTGGGGTTGGGGTGTGGATGGAGGTTGAGGTTGAGGTATGGTGTGGGTGACCTCAGGCTGGGGTGTGGATTGAGGTTGGGGTGGGTATGGGGTGGCCTGGGGCTGGAATGGGTATGGGTATGGGTATGGGGTGGCCTGGGGTTCGAATGGGTATGGGTATGGGGTGGCCTGGGGTTGGAATGGGTATGGAGTGGCCTGGGGTTGGGGGAAGGGTTGGTATGGGAACTGAGGATGGGGTTGGTATGGGAATTGAGGATGGGGTTGGGGTTGTTGTAGTGACGGATGAGGTGTACCTAGGTGGTCCCTAGTGGTGTCGGAAGAGGTGCTGTCCTCTACACTTCCATTTCCACTCCCACTGGTCCCCACTGACTGGTCATTATCTGGGTTAAACATTTTCTGTGATTCCTGGTGTGCCAAGTCTCTTCTAAACTACCCTTTAGTACACCATCGACCCGGACTCACTACAACCGTGATCTTACACAAATAAAAAAAATCACAACTCTATTCTAAGAGAAAACTACTAAATTCCCAAAATAGGAAATACAACGATTTATCGAGAGAATCGCTGAAGTGAATCCAATGAATGAGTGTCTGCCCCGCACTCGTGTCTGACCGTGAAATATCCCGCAGTTCTATTGCTGAAACCTAAGTCCTTTACGTTAAAAAAATTAAAGAATCTAATTTATATAAAACAATTTAAATGATAACGCAACTAACGCACAGCACTCGTGATGGATTAATAAAGAATATTTACTGTACTTGAATACTAAACGCGCTTGAAGTGAGCAGCGTGGCCCCTGATGACTGGTGGAGCGGGACCAGCTGCGCTGAAAAAAACTAAGTCCCGCGCTTTTTCGCTTAAACGCTGAAAAATCAAAATTTTTGTTCTGAAGGAAAATAACTAGTTTTACGTTAATAAACCGCTCTAGCGATTAATATAGACACCCAGGACCTATACATGCTTATCAAAAATTGAATTTTTATCAAAAACTGCATTTTTACTCAATTGCTGGACTCTGCCAATTTTTCTGACTCTGAGGGAAAAAAATTTCTATCACCCCAAATATCACAAAACTCCTTTAATTCACAAAAATTTGGGTTTCTCGTTCCCAGATATAAATACGTTATTATTTAATACTGACGTTGTATACAGAACAATACCGACACTTCGGGCGGTTTCAACACTCACTAATTCGATTTTTCGTCAAAATCCGAGATTTTCACCTCAAATGGACTCTGACAAAATTACAACACGATTTTCTCGAAAAATAACTAAATTCGGCCAAAATGTAATTATCACTGTTTAATGTTTTACGAACAGAATTACGTCCCTTGCGCGCACTAGAGAGTAATACTGACCCCAGAATATACACGAAACATGAAAATTAGAATTTCCGCCAAAAAGTCAGATTCTAGCCCAAGCTGGACTTAGAAAATTTTCCACCTACGTTTCTACTGAAAACAGAATTCTAAGTCTAAAAACACAATTCTACCGTCTTACTGGTAAAAAACTAGAAACTATCACTCACATCGACTGGGGAATCCTAATGACACCCAGATCATACACCTGACCCACGAATACAAATTAATTACAGTTAACGAGTTTCCGACATTGACTTAGCCGAAAACTTATCCCAAAATACTTAGAAATATTCCACGGACAAATAACATTTACACGCAACTTACTATCCCTTAAACTCCTTCACTTACTATAGTGACCGACCAATAGCCCTAAGTCCAGAGGATTAACTACACTCTAGCAACAACGCCTCTGACTTAGACTAATACAACAGGGAATAGCAAAACTTAACGTACGCACTTAGCCTAATATGCAAGAAAACGCTAAACACTTGGAAAATTTTTTTAACCGGGGATTGAATTTAGGGGGAAAAAAAATTAATCTCTAGAACAACGAAAATAATTGGAAATTACTTTATAAATTGAAGTATACTTAATTCAAAAATGCACTCGACTTAATCTTATAATTGTTCCTACCGGCTCGCCGTACCACACCTAGCCTAGAGGCCACACCATCTAGGTTCCAACAGAGCGACACGCAGCTTTCAGCAACAATTATGACTAGGGACGACTCAACCTCCACTAAGTGTGCGATCACTTAATTGTTGAATCGCTGCTAGGTAGGTTACTAGTCCGTCCCTCGGAGGCCGCAACGCCCTTCACGGATTACGTTTTTCCTAGCGTTTTGGGTCGTCTAATAACGCCCTCGGACTATCTACTGGCGTCCCACAGATATATCCGCCCCCGACAGCCCTCAAGGAACTGCTGTTGAGAGTATGGCGGCTCCCAACACCTCTGAATTAATTGCAATGGGTCGAGTATGGTACCCAGTCCAATCAACTCGGAGCGGTCTCCTTTTCAATAAATCTATTTTAACAGCCTAATCTTACTAACTAAACCTTAATCATATCAGCCCGCATGACCCAAGATTCGCCAATCCCCACTCAAACGCACTTGTGGGGCGCACTGCTAATCCTGGCCCGCGGCTGTCTCCTTAGCATCCGCGCACGTGTTCGAACGGCTAGACGCGTGAGCCTTTCAACAATTTCAAACAAAATTGTTGAAACCACTGCTGTGCACCATTGTAACACGGGTTTGGGTTCCTCTCTCTACTTCCTTCTTTCTTTGCCCCTCTACCCGTATTCTTACTTTTTATTCTCTACCAAGGGACTCCAAAACTTTTACCAAAGCCAACTCCACGCCACGTGGTCCTAAGACGATTGACCGACTTAGGATTCTACACCCAGTATGACGTGACCTAGGCTCTGAACAAAACCCTAGAGTCGCCTCTACGCTGCCACCACCAGACCAGTAAAAAGAAGAGCAATGATCGAGGTCTGGATCGATCACGCTAATTAATCAACCTAGGGGCTTGATCCCCACTATATACGATGACCTTGAGTGTGGAATAAATTACACGGTAATGATAATTCCGATTCGATGTTAGAATCGGCGCCCAATCCAACTTTACCTCGTGTGGACCAGGTGACCAGGACAAGTTTACACATAAAACACATGGAAATAATGAAATGCAAAATATTAACAAATTTAATTTATTAAAAGAAAACTAAAACAAAATCTAAATATGTTCACTCCCTGTCACTTTAACACTCCCTACTTGACCTGAATGGCAAATGAGACTATTTCTATACATAACCATAGCAACTATACCTTGGGCGACCAGCTCTAGATGTTGGGCTGGTCTCGGGGAGAGGTAAGATGTTTGACCTCTCCCAGCTGCTTCCGTGACCACACTGATTTTTCCTCGTCTGGCCTAGCCCAGACTAGAACATTGTATCGTTCCGCCTAGTCAAAGTTTTACCAAGTTACTAGCCAGGTTTAAGTTATAACAATTAACCTCTGTTGTACTTAATTGATCCAGACTGGTTGAATTATTTTACTGAATTAAATTACAAACATCTAACGGCAGAGCTGTTCCCGATTCCCAAAATGGTTAATTGAACTTTGAGAAATACTAGACATGTCAACCCTGCTGACCTATGACCGCCGGTCACTCCGCCTTAAAAGTTAGATCTGATTCGTGACGTCACTGATGGTGACTTAAACTCAATAATTAGAATACTCTTGATATTGTATCCAGTACTATTATACAATACAATTTTTATGCAAAATGAATAAAGGCTAATTTTCTCTAAATTACTGAATACTATAGGATGATTCATTATACGCAGCTATGAACAAAGCGTCGGTTATTTCCACCGCGAATTCCCCTGGGGGTCAGGTCACCATGCGGGCTCAGCTTCCCATTCTCTTTTGTCGATAAACCACTCTGGATAATTCTTACAACAGCCTAGTTTGTTACAACCAGCCGCCACCCACCACCAGCCGCCACCCGCCACCACCCACCACCAGCCGCCACCCGCCACCACCCACCACCAGCCGCCACCCGCCACCACCCACCACCAGCCGCCGCCACCCTCCACCGCCACTCACCACCCGCCGCCACCACCCACCACCCGCCGCCACCCGCCACCCACCACCAGCCGCCACCCGCCACCACCCACCACCAGCCGCCACCCACCACCCGCCACCACCCACCACCAGCCGCCACCCGCCACCACCAGCCGCCGCCACCCTCCACCGCCACTCACCACCCGCCGCCACCACCCACCACCCGCCGCCACCCGCCACCCACCACCAGCCGCCACCCGCCACCACCCACCACCAGCCGCCACCCGCCACCACCCACCAGCCGCCACCCGCCACCACCCACCACCAGCCGCCACCACCCGCCACCAGCCGCCACCCGCCACCACCCACCACCACCCACCACCAGCCGCCACCACCCACCACCAGCCGCCACCCGCCACCACCAGCCGCCGCCACCCTCCACCGCCACTCACCACCCGCCGCCACCACCCACCACCCGCCGCCACCCGCCACCCACCACCAGCCGCCACCCGCCACCACCCACCACCAGCCGCCACCCGCCACCACCCACCAGCCGCCACCCGCCACCACCCACCACCAGCCGCCACCACCCGCCACCAGCCGCCACCCGCCACCAGCCACCGCCACCCACCACCGCCACTCACCACCCGCCGCCACCACCCACCACCAGCCGCCACCAGCCACCACCAGCCGCCACCTGCCACCACCCACCACCAGCCGCCACCCGCCGCCACCCGCCACCCACCACCAGCCGCCACCCGCCGCCACCCGCCACCCACCACCAGCCGCCACCCACCACCAGCCGCCACCCGCCACCACCCACCACCAGCCGCCACCTGCCACCACCCACCACCAGCCGCCACCCGCCACCACCACCACCACCAGCCGCCATCACCGCCACCAGCTGCCACCACCACCAGCCGCCATCACCGCCACCAGCTGCCACCACCACCAGCCGCCACCACCAGCCGCCACCACCGCCACCACCACCTGCCACCAGCCGCCACCACCGCCCGCTATCAGCCGTCACCGCCCGTTGCCACAGTCGTCACTGCCAGCCCCCCCCCACCGCCGATCGTCACCACCCACCACAGCCGCCGCCGCCCGCCACCGCCCGCCACCGCCCGCCACCACCCACCACAGCCGCCACCACCCACCACCCGCCGCCACCACCCACCACCACCAGCCGCCGCCGCCACCCACCACCCGCCGCCACCACCACCAGCCGCCGACGCCACCACCACCCACCACCACCGCCGCCACCACCCACCACCACCAGCCGCCGCCGCCACCACCACCCACCACCACCGCCGCCACCACCACCCACCACCACCGCCGCCACCACCACCCACCACCACCAGCCGCCGCCGCCACCACCACCCACCACCACCGCTGCCACCACCCTCCACCACCAGCCGCCGCCGCCACCACCACCCACCACCGCCGCCCCCATCACCCACCACCGCCAGCCGCCACCACTCATCACAGACGCCGCCACCCGCCACCGCCCGCCACCACCGCCAGACACAGCCGCCAGTGTCCGCCACCGCCGCCACTGTCCGCCACCGCCGCCATTGTCCGCCACCGCCGCCACTGTCCGCCACCGCCGTCACTGTCCGCCACCGCCGCCACTGTCCGCCACCGCCACCACTGTCCGCCCGCCGCCACCACTGTCCGCCCGCCGCCACCACTGTCCGCCCGCCGCCACCACTGTCCGCCCGCCGCCACCACTGTCCGCCCGCCGCCTCCACTGTCCGCCCGCCGCCTCCACTGTCCGCCCGCCGCCGCCACTATCTGCCACAGCCGCCACTGTCCGCCCGCCGCCACTGTCCGCCCGCCGCCACTGTCCGCCCGCCGCCACTGTCCGCCCGACGCCACTGTCCGCCCGCCGCCACTATCCGCCACCGCCGCCACTGTCCGCCCGCTGCCACTATCCGCCACCGCCACCACTGTCCGCCACCGCCACCACTGTCTGCCACCGCCACCACTGTCCGCCCGCCGCCACCACTGTCCGCCCGCCGCCACCACTGTCCGCCCGCCGCCACCACTGTCCGCCCGCCGCCACCACTGTCCGCCCGCCGCCACCACTGTCCGCCCGCCGCCTCCACTCCGCCCGCCGCCACCACTGTCCGCCCACCGCCGCCACTGTCCGCCCGCCGCCACCACTGTCCGCCCGCCGCCACCACTGTCCGCCCACCGCCGCCACTGTCCGCCCGCCGCCGCCACTGTCCGCCCGCCGCCGCCACTGTCCGCCCGCCGCCACTGTCCACCACCGCCGCCAAAGCCGCCACGGTCCGCCCGCCGCCACTGTCCACCACCGCCGCCAAAGCCGCCACGGTCCGCCCGCCGCCACTGTCCGCCCGCCCGCCGCCACCATCCGCCACCGCCGCCACTGTCCGCCCGCCGCCACTATCCGGCACCGCCACCACTGTCCGCCCGCCGCCACTCTCCGCCCGCCGCCGCCACTGTCCGCCCGCCGCCACTGTCCGCCCGCCGCCACTATCCGCCACCGCCGCCACTGTCCGCCACTGTCCGCCACTCTCCGCCGTCCAGCCTCCCCTCTCTCCGTTAGTAAATAATTATAATTGTTAGTAAATAATAAAAGAAATATAAATTATTAAATTTTTTTTACCCTTAAATTGGTTTTAATATTTAAATTGAAAATAATAATATAATATAAAATATAATAAAAATAATATAATATAAAATATAATTTAATTTCAAGAAACTTAACTTTAAACACAAAGATGTGAAAAGGGTTCAGATTATTGGCTCAAACCTTTCATAAGAGATTCATATTGGTATATGAATGGATTATGAATGACTCATGTTAGGAGTGTAAAGTTGCCACAACATCTCAAATTAGTGTTAGATACATATGTCTTGGTTATAAGTTTTGGAAACCTATTTAAGTCCACACACAATATCGTATCTGATACGATAAAACAAACGTTTCCAATCCTTTCAAATACTTTCCAGATATGTTGTGGCAACCTAAAATTGTTTGCTGGGTAGGCGCCTGCCCCGGGGCAGTGACGATGGACAACCTGCTGCAGGAGCGAGGAACAATACCTCCCTCAACTTCATTTCAGCAGATAATCTGCTTGAAGCAGTCAAAGCGACGTCCACCAGGACCTTGCCCCACATCCCCAAGGCTGCCCGTCACCAAGCAGCAGCCAAACTCACCAGTCTGCTGACAAAGGTCAACAATGCTCCCAGAACCTCTGGATCGTGGCACAATCTCCTTCTATTTGGGAATGCATGCCTAGCATTACTGCCCAGGAGAGACAAGTCATTAGCAACCTCTGTAATCAGGGCACTTAATGAATTCCCCAGAGCAGACAACCTGGTCCGCCTCCCTCCTCGTGCCAAGAACACTAGCCGCAGGACGACCAACAATAACTCATCTGAGAACCACAAAATGAGAGCACGGATCACCAGGAAAATAGAAGAGGGCAATACCACAGGTGCCATCAGAATCATGACCAGCGATGACACTATTGCCCCCAGGAACGCCACGACAGCAGAGGCTCTTCAAGACAAACACCCACCCAGAGCCCCCGACAGCAGCAGGGATCCCCAGGAAAACAATGCTGGCATAGAACCCTTGACTATTCGAGAATCTGAGGTGTACAAAGCAGCCATGTCTTTTCCAACAGGTTCAGCAGGGGGCTTTACAGTCCTAAGACCCCAGCACATCAAACAAATGCTGAACCCGGTGCTTGGAGATGCTGCAAAGGACCTTCTAGTGGAACTTACCAGATTCTCCAACATGTGTTTGGATGGCGGCATCCCTGAGGACATCAGGCCTGTCTTTTATGGAGCAGCACTCTGTGCTCTAAAGAAGAAGGATAGGGGTATCAGGCCCATTGCCGTTGGCAACACCCTCCGACGCCTTGTAGCTAAGGCTGCAGTGAGATCTATCAGCCAGGAAGCAGCCACCTTGCTGAAACCTCGTCAGCTCGGGTTTGGGATTCCCCTAGGTTGTGAAGCTGCAGCACATGCAGTGCGGGCTTACATTGTTGATCTCCCGGACCAGAAGGCACTAGTAAAGCTTGACTTCAAAAATGCCTTCAATCAAGTCAGACGAGACGCTGTCCTCAGGGCTGTACACAACCATTTCCGTCCCCTTTACCCATTCATCTGATCGTGCTACAGTGGGGACTCTAAGCTTCTTTTTGGGGAGCATGAAATAAACTCCTGTGAAGGTGTCCAACAAGGTGACCCCTTAGCCCCCCTCCTTTTCTGCCTAGCTATCAAAGAGGTCACTGATAGTCTGACAAGCGAGCTAAACATCTGGTACCTGGATGATGGCACTCTAGCTGGAACTCCGGAAACCATTTTGGAGGATATAAGGAAAATCCAGGAGCAGGGAGCAGCCTTAGGCCTCATTCTCAATGCATCCAAATGTGAAATAATCTCCCGCAATCCAGATATCACTGGGCAAATACAAAATGTTCTTCCAGACATTCTCGTTGTCGAGCCACCGGACTGCACTCTCCTGGGTGCCCCCATTGGCCCACGAGCAATCGAGGAGGTCCTGGTTGCAAAAATCACTGACCTAAAGAGAATGCAGGACAGGATTGACAAGATTGATGCCCATGATGCTCTCTTTCTCCTTACAAGATGCCTGTCTCTCCCTAAGTTGACCTACTTTCTGAGATGTTCTCCATCCTACAGCAGCCCTATGTTAAATGTGTATGACACCCTTCTGAGGTCCATGCTGGTGAAAGTCCTGAACCTGCCATTGGACGACTCTCAGTGGGAGCAAGCAACCCTTCCTGTAAGACTCGGCGGCCTTGGTGTCCGCACAGGCTCCCAAATTGCTCAACCAGCCTTCCTTTCCTCCTCTCATGCATCGCACGACCTCGTCAGAGATATTTTACCTGCAACCCTGAGAGATTCAGCAGGAATACACGATCCTGCTTTCACTGAATGTTCAAATCAGTGGGATGTTCTTGCAGCCCCAGCAACCATTATAGAGCCAACAAAACAACACAAACAGTCCGGCTGGGACCACCCTCTAGTGGAAAAAGTAGCTGATGCCATGCTCAGCGTCGCAACATCAGACAAGGAGAAAGCCCGCCTCAGAGCAGTGCATGCCCCCCATGCAGGAGACTTCCTCCTGGCAGTACCCATGTCAGCAATGGGCACGCGCCTAGATCCAGAATCCCTTCGTGTAGCAGTGGCCCTCCGCCTTGGTGCCCCAATTCACACTGAATACAAGTGTATTTGCAACAGGGTGGAAGCAGACCAATACGGACTGCATGGGTTGCATTGCGGAAGCACAAAGGGCTGGCATGCAAGACACAATGAGGTCAATGACATCATCAAGAGAAGCCTTGTCTCGGCTGGGTGCCCAGCGGAGAGAGAACCTCGCATCATAGGGGTCCAAAACCCGGATTTCCCCGCACTTCGCCCTGATGGCATCACCATATACTCATGGAAGGAGGGTAGACAGTTGGTGTGGGACTACACATGTGTATCCACCCTGGCTGACACCTATGTACACTTCGGAGCTTATCAAGCAGGTGGGGCGGCCAACCATAGGGAAACAGCAAAATCACTCAAGTACAGGCGACTGGAAGGTCAATACCTCTTTGTTCCCATAGCGTCTGAGACGCATGGCCCCTGGGGCAAGAGTGCCTTGGGATTTCTCAAGGAATTGGGTTCCAAGCTCATTGACGTCACCAGAGACCCAAAGGCTTCCAGTTTTTTATTTCAGCGTCTCAGTGTGGCGATCCAGAGGGGAAATGCTTGCTGCGTCCTCGGTTCCTGTCCAGAAGCGGAGGAGCTTCAAGAGATCCATAACCTTTAGGCATTTGTCTTGTATGTTTTGTAACCTTTAAATACACAATAAAGGAAAAAAAAAAAAAAAGGAAGGGGGTGGTAGGAGAAAAACACACAGAAACTGTATTGGAGGGGACCTACATTCCCTCCAATGCGTTATGTGTGGTTTCCTCCGAGGCTATGGGTCCCCCTTCTTCCAGCCAGAGGTGGTACTCTTTTTTTAAATATATATATATATATATATATATATATATATATATATATATATATATATATATATATATATATATATATATATATATATATATATATATATGTCGTACCTAGTAGCCAGAACTCACTTCTCAGCCTACTATTCAAGGCCCGATTTGCCTAATAAGCCAAGTTTTCCTGAATTAATATATTTACTATAATTTTTTTCTTATGAAATGATAAAGCAACCCTTTTCTCTATGTATGAGGTCAATTTTTTTTATTGGAGTTAAAATTAACGTAGATATATGACCGAACCTAACCAACCCTACCTAACCTAACCTAACCTATATTTATAGGTATGCTTAGGTTAGGTAGCCAAAAAAAGCTAGGTTAGGTTAGGTTAGGTAGGTTAGGTAGACGAAAAAACATTAATTCATGAAAACTTGGTTTATTAGGCAAATCGGGCCTTGAATAGTAGGCTGAGAAGTGCGTTCTGGCTATTAGGTACGACATATATATATATATATATATATATATATGTCGTACCTAGTAGCCAGAACGCACTTCTCGGCCTACTATGCAAGGCCCGATTTGCCTAATAAGCCAAGTTTTCATGAAATAATTGTTTTTCGGCAACCTAACCTACCTAACCTAACCTAACCTAACTTTTTAGGCTACCTAACCTAACCTAACCAATAAAGATAGGTTAGGTTAGGTTAGGTAGGGTTGGTTAGGTTCGGTCATATATCTACGTTAATTTTAACTCCAATAATTTTTTTTTTACCTCATGCATAATGAAATGGGTAGCTTTATCATTTCATAGGAAAATAATTAGAGAAAATATATTAATTCAGGAAAACTTAGCTTATTAGGCAAATCAGGCCTTGCATAGTAGGCCGAAAAGTACGTTCTGGCTACTAGGTACGACATATATATATATATATATATATATATATATATATATATGTCGTACCTAGTAGCCAGAACGCACTTATCAGCCTACAATGCAAGGCCCGATTTGCCTAATAAGCCAAGTTTTCATGAATTAATATGTTTTCTCTAGTTTTTTCTTACGAAATGATAAAGCTACCCATTTCATTATGTATGAGGTCAATTTTTTTTTTAATGGAGTTAAAATTAACGTAGATATATGACCGAACCTAACCAACCCTACCTAACCTAACCTAACCTATCTTCATAGGTTAGGTTCGGTTAGGTAGCAGAAAAAGTTAGGTTAGGTTAGGTTAGGTAGGTTAGGTAGTCGAAAAAACATTAATTCATGAAAACTTGGCTTAATAGGCAAATCGGGCCTTGAATAGTAGGCTGATAAGTACGTTCTGGCTATTAGGTACGACATATATATATATATATATATATATATATATATATATATATATATATATATATATATATATATATGTCGTACCTAGTAGCCAGAACGCACTTCTCAGCCTACTATGCGAGGCCCGATTTGCCTAATAAGCTAAGTTTTCCTGAATTAATATATTTTCTCTAATTTTTTTCTTATGAAATGATAAAGCTACCCATTTCATTATGTATGAGGTCAATTTTTTTTGTATTGGAGTTAAAATTAACGTAGATATATGACCGAACCTAACCAACCCTACCTAACCTAACCTAACCTATCTTTATAGGTTAGGTTAGGTAAGGTAGCCGAAAAAGTTAGGTTAGGTTAGGTTAGGTAGGTTAGGTAGTCGAAAAAACACTAATTCATGAAAACTAGGCTTATTAGGCAAATCGGGCCTTGCATAGTAGGCCGAGAAGTGCGTTCTGGCTACTAGGTACGACATATATATATATATATATATATATATATATATATATATATATATATATATATATATATATATATATATATATATATATATATATATATATATATATATATATATATATATATATATATATATATATATATATATATATATATTAGTATATTTTGGTAGCAGTCTTTCTTGTAGACATATATTATTAAATATGACCGAAAAAGTAAGATTAATAATTCTAACACGAATTTTCTCAATCTTTCGTACATTTCGTTTCACTGTTGGAGGTAAATCAAAAATCAATTCTCCAAAATTCATTTTTATTTCTAGTCTGACGCGACACGAGCGCGTTTCGTAAAACTTATTACATTTTCAAAGACTTTATTTCACAAATACACAACTGAATAGAACTTACGCATCTCCGATTTTATATCTACATTTGAGTGAGGTGGAAGGGATGATGTGGCATTAACACAAGACAGAAAAAGATATGGTATTAATAGGGTATTAATTTCATCAACACAAGACAGAACAAGAGTATTAATAGGGTATTAATTTCATCAACACAAGACAGAACACGAAACAATGGATATTGAATAGAAGTGTTTGTAGAAAGCCTATTGGTCCATATTTCTTGATGCTTCTATATTGGAGCGGAGTCTTGAGGTGGGTAGAATATAGTTGTGCAATAATTGGCTGTTGATTGCTGGTGTTGACTTCTTGATGTGTAGTGCCTCGCAAACGTCAAGCCGCCTGCTATCGCTGTATCTATCGATGATTTCTGTGTTGTTTACTAGGATTTCTCTGGCGATGGTTTGGTTGTGGGAAGAGATTATATGTTCCTTAATGGAGCCCTGTTGCTTATGCATCGTTAAACGCCTAGAAAGAGATGTTGTTGTCTTGCCTATATACTGGGTTTTTTGGAGCTTACAGTCCCCAAGAGGGCATTTGAAGGCATAGACCACGTTAGTCTCTTTTAAAGCGTTCTGTTTTGTGTCTGGAGAGTTTCTCATGAGTAGGCTGGCCGTTTTTCTGGTTTTATAGTAAATCGTCAGTTGTATCCTCTGATTTTTGTCTGTAGGGATAACGTATCTATTAACAATATCTTTCAGGACCCTTTCCTCCGTTTTATGAGCTGTGGAAAAGAAGTTCCTGTAAAATAGTCTAATAGGGGGTATAGGTGTTGTGTTAGTTGTCTCTTCATAGGTTGCATGGCTTTTCACTTTCCTTCTTATGATGTCTTCGACGAAACCATTGGAGAAGCCGTTATTGACTATGACCTGCCTTACCCTACAGCGTTCTTCGTCGACTTGCTTCCATTCTGAGCTGTGGCTGAGAGCACGGTCGACATATGCGTTAACAACAGTCCTCTTGTACCTGTCTGGGCAGTCGCTGTTGGCATTTAGGCACATTCCTATGTTTGTTTCCTTAGTGTAGACTGCAGTGTGAAAACCTCCGCCCTTTTCCATGACTGTTACATCTAGAAAGGGCAGCTTCCCATCCTTTTACATCTCGTAAGTGAAATGCAGCACGGAACTCTGCTCAAATGCCTCCTTCAGCTCCTGCAGATGTCTGACATCAGGTACCTGTGTAAAAATGTCGTCAACATACCTGCAGTATATGGCCGGTTTCAAGTTCATGTCGACTAAGACTTTTTGCTCGATGGTACCCATGTAGAAGTTTGCAAACAGGACACCTAGGGGAGAACCCATGGCGACCCCATCTACTTGCTTATACATGTGCCCATCCGGGCTCAAGAAGGGTGCCTCTTTAGTACAAGCTTGGAGTAGTTTCCTCAGAATATTTTGTGGTATGTCAATGAAAGATTGAGAAAATTCGTGTTAGAATTATGAATCTTACTTTTTCGGTCATATTTAATAATATATATATATATATATATATATATATATATATATATATATATATATATATATATATATATATATATATATATATATATATATATATATATATATATATATAACTGAAAACTCACACCCCAGAAGTGACTCGAACCCATACTCCCAGAAGCAACGCAACTGGTATGTACAAGACGCCTTAATCCACTTGACCATCACGACCGGACATAATGAGGTGATAGCCGAGGCTATTTGAACCACCCCACCGCCGGCACTCGGATAGTAATCTTGGGCATAGCATTTTACCAAATCACCTCATTCTTTGGGGCACACGTGAGGAAAACAAATGCGAACAAGCCTGAATGGTCCCCAGGACAATATGCAACTGAAAACTCACACCCCAGAAGTGACTCGAACCCATACTCCCAGAAGCAACGCAACTGGTATGTACAAGACGCCTTAATCCACTTGACCATCACGACCGGACATAATGAGGTGATAGCCGAGGCTATTTGAACCACCCCACCGCCGGCACTCGGATAGTAATCTTGGGCATAGCATTTTACCAAATCACCTCATTCTTTGGGGCACACGTGAGGAACACAAATGCGAACAAGCCTGAATGGTCCCCAGGACAATATGCAACTGAAAACTCACACCCCAGAAGTGACTCGAACCCCTACTCCCAGAAGCAACGCAACTGGTATGTACAAGACGCCTTAATCCACTTGACCATCACGACCGGACATAATGAGGTGATAGCCGAGGCTATTTGAACCACCCCACCGCCGGCACTCGGATAGTAATCTTGGGCATAGCATTTTACCAAATCACCTCATTCTTTGGGGCACACGTGAGGAACACAAATGCGAACAAGCCTGAATGGTCCCCAGGACAATATGCAACTGAAAACTCACACCCCAGAAGTGACTCGAACCCATACTCCCAGAAGCAACGCAACTGGTATGTACAAGACGCCTTAATCCACTTGACCATCACGACCGGACATAATGAGGTGATAGCCGAGGCTATTTGAACCACCCCACCGCCGGCACTCGGATAGTAATCTTGGGCATAGCATTTTACCAAATCACCTCATTCTTTGGGGCACACGTGAGGAACACAAATGCGAACAAGCCTGAATGGTCCCCAGGACAATATGCAACTGAAAACTCACACCCCAGAAGTGACTCGAACCCATACTCCCAGAAGCAACGCAACTGGTATGTACAAGACGCCTTAATCCACTTGACCATCACGACCGGACATAATGAGGTGATAGCCGAGGCTATTTGAACCACCCCACCGCCGGCACTCGGATAGTAATCTTGGGCATAGCATTTTACCAAATCACCTCATTCTTTGGGGCACACGTGAGGAACACAAATGCGAACAAGCCTGAATGGTCCCCAGGACAATATGCAACTGAAAACTCACACCCCAGAAGTGACT
Organism: Procambarus clarkii; assembly: GCF_040958095.1. Taxonomy (NCBI): domain Eukaryota; kingdom Metazoa; phylum Arthropoda; class Malacostraca; order Decapoda; family Cambaridae; genus Procambarus; species Procambarus clarkii. The sequence continues at coordinate 53,094,803 of NC_091158.1, forward strand.
CGAACCCATACTCCCAGAAGCAACGCAACTGGTATGTACATGACGCCTTAATCCACTTGACCATCACGACCGGACATAATGAGGTGATAGCCGAGGCTATTTGAACCACCCCACCGCCGGCACTCGGATAGTAATCTTGGGCATAGCATTTTACCAAATCACCTCATTCTTTGGGGCACACGTGAGGAACACAAATGCGAACAAGCCTGAATGGTCCCCAGGACAATATGCAACTGAAAACTCACACCCCAGAAGTGACTCGAACCCATACTCCCAGAAGCAACGCAACTGGTATGTACAAGACGCCTTAATCCACTTGACCATCACGACCGGACATAATGAGGTGATAGCCGAGGCTATTTGAACCACCTCACCGCCGGCACTCGGATAGTAATCTTGGGCATAGCATTTTACCAAATCACCTCATTCTTTGGGGCACACGTGAGGAACACAAATGCGAACAAGCCTGAATGGTCCCCAGGACAATATGCAACTGAAAACTCACACCCCAGAAGTGACTCGAACCCATACTCCCAGAAGCAACGCAACTGGTATGTACAAGACGCCTTAATCCACTTGACCATCACGACCGGACATAATGAGGTGATAGCCGAGGCTATTTGAACCACCCCACCGCCGGCACTCGGATAGTAATCTTGGGCATAGCATTTTACCAAATCACCTCATTCTTTGGGGCACACGTGAGGAACACAAATGCGAACAAGCCTGAATGGTCCCCAGGACAATATGCAACTGAAAACTCACACCCCAGAAGTGACTCGAACCCATACTCCCAGAAGCAACGCAACTGGTATGTACAAGACGCCTTAATCCACTTGTCCATCACGACCGGACATAATGAGGTGATAGCCGAGGCTATTTGAACCACCCCACCGCCGGCACTCGGATAGTAATCTTGGGCATAGCATTTTACCAAATCACCTCATTCTTTGGGGCACACGTGAGGAACACAAATGCGAACAAGCCTGAATGGTCCCCAGGACAATATGCAACTGAAAACTCACACCCCAGAAGTGACTCGAACCCATACTCCCAGAAGCAACGCAACTGGTATGTCCAAGACGCCTTAATCCACTTGACCATCACGACCGGACATAATGAGGTGATAGCCGAGGCTATTTGAACCACCCCACCGCCGGCACTCGGATAGTAATCTTGGGCATAGCATTTTACCAAATCACCTCATTCTTTGGGGCACACGTGAGGAACACAAATGCGAACAAGCCTGAATGGTCCCCAGGACAATATGCAACTGAAAACTCACACCTCAGAAGTGACTCGAACCCATACTCCCAGAAGCAACGCAACTGGTATGTACAAGACGCCTTAATCCACTTGACCATCACGACCGGACATAATGAGGTGATAGCCGAGGCTATTTGAACCACCCCACCGCCGGCACTCGGATAGTAATCTTGGGCATAGCATTTTACCAAATCACCTCATTCTTTGGGGCACACGTGAGGAACACAAATGCGAACAAGCCTGAATGGTCCCCAGGACAATATGCAACTGAAAACTCACACCCCAGAAGTGACTCGAACCCATACTCCCAGAAGCAACGCAACTGGTATGTACAAGACGCCTTAATCCACTTGACCATCACGACCGGACATAATGAGGTGATAGCCGAGGCTATTTGAACCACCCCACCGCCGGCACTCGGATAGTAATCTTGGGCATAGCATTTTACCAAATCACCTCATTCTTTGGGGCACACGTGAGGAACACAAATGCGAACAAGCCTGAATGGTCCCCAGGACAATATGCAACTGAAAACTCACACCCCAGAAGTGACTCGAACCCATACTCCCAGAAGCAACGCAACTGGTATGTACAAGACGCCTTAATCCACTTGACCATCACGACCGGACATAATGAGGTGATAGCCGAGGCTATTTGAACCACCCCACCGCCGGCACTCGGATAGTAATCTTGGGCATAGCATTTTACCAAATCACCTCATTCTTTGGGGCACACGTGAGGAACACAAATGCGAACAAGCCTGAATGGTCCCCAGGACAATATGCAACTGAAAACTCACACCCCAGAAGTGACTCGAACCCATACTCCCAGAAGCAACGCAACTGGTATGTACAAGACGCCTTAATCCACTTGACCATCACGACCGGACATAATGAGGTGATAGCCGAGGCTATTTGAACCACCTCACCGCCGGCACTCGGATAGTAATCTTGGGCATAGCATTTTACCAAATCACCTCATTCTTTGGGGCACACGTGAGGAACACAAATGCGAACAAGCCTGAATGGTCCCCAGGACAATATGCAACTGAAAACTCACACCCCAGAAGTGACTCGAACCCATACTCCCAGAAGCAACGCAACTGGTATGTACAAGACGCCTTAATCCACTTGACCATCACGACCGGACATAATGAGGTGATAGCCGAGGCTATTTGAACCACCCCACCGCCGGCACTCGGATAGTAATCTTGGGCATAGCATTTTACCAAATCACCTCATTCTTTGGGGCACACGTGAGGAACACAAATGCGAACAAGCCTGAATGGTCCCCAGGACAATATGCAACTGAAAACTCACACCCCAGAAGTGACTCGAACCCATACTCCCAGAAGCAACGCAACTGGTATGTACAAGACGCCTTAATCCACTTGACCATCACGACCGGACATAATGAGGTGATAGCCGAGGCTATTTGAACCACCCCACCGCCGGCACTCGGATAGTAATCTTGGGCATAGCATTTTACCAAATCACCTCATTCTTTGGGGCACACGTGAGGAACACAAATGCGAACAAGCCTGAATGGTCCCCAGGACAATATGCAACTGAAAACTCACACCCCAGAAGTGACTCGAACCCATACTCCCAGAAGCAACGCAACTGGTATGTACAAGACGCCTTAATCCACTTGACCATCACGACCGGACATAATGAGGTGATAGCCGAGGCTATTTGAACCACCCCACCGCCGGCACTCGGATAGTAATCTTGGGCATAGCATTTTACCAAATCACCTCATTCTTTGGGGCACACGTGAGGAACACAAATGCGAACAAGCCTGAATGGTCCCCAGGACAATATGCAACTGAAAACTCACACCCCAGAAGTGACTCGAACCCATACTCCCAGAAGCAACGCAACTGGTATGTACAAGACGCCTTAATCCACTTGACCATCACGACCGGACATAATGAGGTGATAGCCGAGGCTATTTGAACCACCCCACCGCCGGCACTCGGATAGTAATCTTGGGCATAGCATTTTACCAAATCACCTCATTCTTTGGGGCACACGTGAGGAACACAAATGCGAACAAGCCTGAATGGTCCCCAGGACAATATGCAACTGAAAACTCACACCCCAGAAGTGACTCGAACCCATACTCCCAGAAGCAACGCAACTGGTATGTACAAGACGCCTTAATCCACTTGACCATCACGACCGGACATAATGAGGTGATAGCCGAGGCTATTTGAACCACCCCACCGCCGGCACTCGGATAGTAATCTTGGGCATAGCATTTTACCAAATCACCTCATTCTTTGGGGCACACGTGAGGAACACAAATGCGAACAAGCCTGAATGGTCCCCAGGACAATATGCAACTGAAAACTCACACCCCAGAAGTGACTCGAACCCATACTCCCAGAAGCAACGCAACTGGTATGAACAAGACGCCTTAATCCACTTGACCATCACGACCGGACATAATGAGGTGATAGCCGAGGCTATTTGAACCACCCCACCGCCGGCACTCGGATAGTAATCTTGGGCATAGCATTTTACCAAATCACCTCATTCTTTGGGGCACACGTGAGGAACACAAATGCGAACAAGCCTGAATGGTCCCCAGGACAATATGCAACTGAAAACTCACACCCCAGAAGTGACTCGAACCCATACTCCCAGAAGCAACGCAACTGGTATGTACAAGACGCCTTAATCCACTTGACCATCACGACCGGACATAATGAGGTGATAGCCGAGGCTATTTGAACCACCCCACCGCCGGCACTCGGATAGTAATCTTGGGCATAGCATTTTACCAAATCACCTCATTCTTTGGGGCACACGTGAGGAACACAAATGCGAACAAGCCTGAATGGTCCCCAGGACAATATGCAACTGAAAACTCACACCCCAGAAGTGACTCGAACCCATACTCCCAGAAGCAACGCAACTGGTATGTACAAGACGCCTTAATCCACTTGACCATCACGACCGGACATAATGAGGTGATAGCCGAGGCTATTTGAACCACCCCACCGCCGGCACTCGGATAGTAATCTTGGGCATAGCATTTTACCAAATCACCTCATTCTTTGGGGCACACGTGAGGAACACAAATGCGAACAAGCCTGAATGGTCCCCAGGACAATATGCAACTGAAAACTCACACCCCAGAAGTGACTCGAACCCATACTCCCAGAAGCAACGCAACTGGTATGTACAAGACGCCTTAATCCACTTGACCATCACGACCGGACATAATGAGGTGATAGCCGAGGCTATTTGAACCACCCCACCGCCGGCACTCGGATAGTAATCTTGGGCATAGCATTTTACCAAATCACCTCATTCTTTGGGGCACACGTGAGGAACACAAATGCGAACAAGCCTGAATGGTCCCCAGGACAATATGCAACTGAAAACTCACACCCCAGAAGTGACTCGAACCCATACTCCCAGAAGCAACGCAACTGGTATGTACAAGACGCCTTAATCCACTTGACCATCACGACCGGACATAATGAGGTGATAGCCGAGGCTATTTGAACCACCCCACCGCCGGCACTCGGATAGTAATCTTGGGCATAGCATTTTACCAAATCACCTCATTCTTTGGGGCACACGTGAGGAACACAAATGCGAACAAGCCTGAATGGTCCCCAGGACAATATGCAACTGAAAACTCACACCCCAGAAGTGACTCGAACCCATACTCCCAGAAGCAACGCAACTGGTATGTACAAGACGCCTTAATCCACTTGACCATCACGACCGGACATAATGAGGTGATAGCCGAGGCTATTTGAACCACCCCACCGCCGGCACTCGGATAGTAATCTTGGGCATAGCATTTTACCAAATCACCTCATTCTTTGGGGCACACGTGAGGAACACAAATGCGAACAAGCCTGAATGGTCCCCAGGACAATATGCAACTGAAAACTCACACCCCAGAAGTGACTCGAACCCATACTCCCAGAAGCAACGCAACTGGTATGTACAAGACGCCTTAATCCACTTGACCATCACGACCGGACATAATGAGGTGATAGCCGAGGCTATTTGAACCACCCCACCGCCGGCACTCGGATAGTAATCTTGGGCATAGCATTTTACCAAATCACCTCATTCTTTGGGGCACACGTGAGGAACACAAATGCGAACAAGCCTGAATGGTCCCCAGGACAATATGCAACTGAAAACTCACACCCCAGAAGTGACTCGAACCCATACTCCCAGAAGCAACGCAACTGGTATGAACAAGACGCCTTAATCCACTTGACCATCACGACCGGACATAATGAGGTGATAGCCGAGGCTATTTGAACCACCCCACCGCCGGCACTCGGATAGTAATCTTGGGCATAGCATTTTACCAAATCACCTCATTCTTTGGGGCACACGTGAGGAACACAAATGCGAACAAGCCTGAATGGTCCCCAGGACAATATGCAACTGAAAACTCACACCCCAGAAGTGACTCGAACCCATACTCCCAGAAGCAACGCAACTGGTATGTACAAGACGCCTTAATCCACTTGACCATCACGACCGGACATAATGAGGTGATAGCCGAGGCTATTTGAACCACCCCACCGCCGGCACTCGGATAGTAATCTTGGGCATAGCATTTTACCAAATCACCTCATTCTTTGGGGCACACGTGAGGAACACAAATGCGAACAAGCCTGAATGGTCCCCAGGACAATATGCAACTGAAAACTCACACCCCAGAAGTGACTCGAACCCATACTCCCAGAAGCAACGCAACTGGTATGTACAAGACGCCTTAATCCACTTGACCATCACGACCGGACATAATGAGGTGATAGCCGAGGCTATTTGAACCACCCCACCGCCGGCACTCGGATAGTAATCTTGGGCATAGCATTTTACCAAATCACCTCATTCTTTGGGGCACACGTGAGGAACACAAATGCGAACAAGCCTGAATGGTCCCCAGGACAATATGCAACTGAAAACTCACACCCCAGAAGTGACTCGAACCCATACTCCCAGAAGCAACGCAACTGGTATGTACAAGACGCCTTAATCCACTTGACCATCACGACCGGACATAATGAGGTGATAGCCGAGGCTATTTGAACCACCCCACCGCCGGCACTCGGATAGTAATCTTGGGCATAGCATTTTACCAAATCACCTCATTCTTTGGGGCACACGTGAGGAACACAAATGCGAACAAGCCTGAATGGTCCCCAGGACAATATGCAACTGAAAACTCACACCCCAGAAGTGACTCGAACCCATACTCCCAGAAGCAACGCAACTGGTATGTACAAGACGCCTTAATCCACTTGACCATCACGACCGGACATAATGAGGTGATAGCCGAGGCTATTTGAACCACCCCACCGCCGGCACTCGGATAGTAATCTTGGGCATAGCATTTTACCAAATCACCTCATTCTTTGGGGCACACGTGAGGAACACAAATGCGAACAAGCCTGAATGGTCCCCAGGACAATATGCAACTGAAGATCGTGATGGTCGTCCGGTCGTGATGGTCAAGTGGATTAAGGCGTCTTGTACATACCAGTTGCGTTGCTTCTGGGAGTATGGGTTCGAGTCACTTCTGGGGTGTGAGTTTTCAGTTGCATATTGTCCTGGGGACCATTCAGGCTTGTTCGCATTTGTATTCCTCACGTGTGCCCCAAAGAATGAGGTGATTTGGTAAAATGCTATGCCCAAGATTACTATCCGAGTGCCGGCGGTGGGGTGGTTCAAATAGCCTCGGCTATCACCTCATTATGTCCGGTCGTGATGGTCAAGTGGATTAAGGCGTCTTGTACATACCAGTTGCGTTGCTTCTGGGAGTATGGGTTCGAGTCACTTCTGGGGTGTGAGTTTTCAGTTGCATATTGTCCTGGGGACCATTCAGGCTTGTTCGCATTTGTGTTCCTCACGTGTGCCCCAAAGAATGAGGTGATTTGGTAAAATGCTATGCCCAAGATTACTATCCGAGTGCCGGCGGTGGGGTGGTTCAAATAGCCTCGGCTATCACCTCATTATGTCCGGTCGTGATGGTCAAGTGGATTAAGGCGTCTTGTACATACCAGTTGCGTTGCTTCTGGGAGTATGGGTTCGAGTCACTTCTGGGGTGTGAGTTTTCAGTTGCATATTGTCCTGGGGACCATTCAGGCTTGTTCGCATTTGTGTTCCTCACGTGTGCCCCAAAGAATGAGGTGATTTGGTAAAATGCTATGCCCAAGATTACTATCCGAGTGCCGGCGGTGGGGTGGTTCAAATAGCCTCGGCTATCACCTCATTATGTCCGGTCGTGATGGTCAAGTGGATTAAGGCGTCTTGTACATACCAGTTGCGTTGCTTCTGGGAGTATGGGTTCGAGTCACTTCTGGGGTGTGAGTTTTCAGTTGCATATTGTCCTGGGGACCATTCAGGCTTGTTCGCATTTGTGTTCCTCACGTGTGCCCCAAAGAATGAGGTGATTTGGTAAAATGCTATGCCCAAGATTACTATCCGAGTGCCGGCGGTGGGGTGGTTCAAATAGCCTCGGCTATCACCTCATTATGTCCGGTCGTGATGGTCAAGTGGATTAAGGCGTCTTGTACATACCAGTTGCGTTGCTTCTGGGAGTATGGGTTCGAGTCACTTCTGGGGTGTGAGTTTTCAGTTGCATATTGTCCTGGGGACCATTCAGGCTTGTTCGCATATATATATATATATATATATATATATATATATATATATATATATATATATATATATATATATATATATATATATATATATATATATATATATATATATATACACATATATATATATATGCATATATATATATATATATATATATATATATATATTATATATATATATATATATATATATATTATATATATATATATATATATATATATATATATATATATATTACATATATATATATATATATATATATATATATATATATATATTACATATATATATATATATATATATATATATATATATATATATATATATATATATATATATATATATATATATATTTTTTTTTTTTGGTAGCAGTCTTTCCTGTAGACATATATTATTAAATATGACCGAAAAAGTAAGAATAATAATTCTAACACGAATTTTCTCAATCTTTCGTACATTTCTTTTCACTGTTGGAGGTAATTCAAAAATCAATTCTCCAAAATTCATTTTTATTTCTAGTCTGACGCGACACGAGCGCTTTTCGTAAAACTTATTACATTTTCAAAGACTTTAGTTTACAAATACACAACTGAATAGAACTTACACATCTCCGGTTTTGTTTATATCTACATTTGAGTGAGGTGGATGGGGTGAGGTGGCATTAATATCCCTATTGACAATCATCCCAATTGTCTCGTGTTTACCAACGTACCTGTGGACGAGACAATCGGGATAATAGCCGACAGAGTGTATCGTGATCCAGCCTGTACTCCTCTTGACATACACGAAAATATCCTAAGAAAACTACTCCAAGCTTGTACTAAAGAGGCACCCTTCTTGAGGCCGGATGGGCACATGTTTTTACGGTGCCCTCTCCTATCTCTTTCGTTTGCCTGCTTTAAGAGTCATATCAGCTCTCCCTACTGATTCTCTAAGGTTCAGGGAGTCTAATAATATATGTGGCGACCAGACCGACTACCAGTAAAGGGAAGGAAGTTACATTATAAGTTGCAAACAAAGGGAAATTGGCGCCCTGTTATAAAATGAAAGAGTATCCCCTAATGCAGATATGACCTTTTGGAAGGGACACTAGCCGATCGCGGATTGGCCGACTTAGGTCGCGGGCGACAAATCAGGGCCCGCCATGACGTCACCGAGTGCCTCGGGTGGCACCAACGTCAGAAGTGACCCGACCTTGGAAGCGACAGGACACACCTCGGTCTGCTCTCCAGGATTAGAGGCTCTACAAGCCTTTCTTGGTGGATTAGTGCTGGCTATTGCAGCCCATCGGATATATTAGAGACCCCGCGCTTCTGGGAAGCAAAAGGAACCAAGTTTATTGAGCGAAAGAGGGCCAAACTTGGAAAATATTCGGCGACGACGCAGGGCGGCGACGTTGGACGTTGAGGGTCAGAAAAGGTGTGGCGGGCAAGCCTAGCTGTGACCAGGTCACATCCACTGAGGGTCTTGGAAGGACGACACCGTGCCTAGGACGAGGAGCAACGCCTTGTGGAAGGGGCGAGTGTGGGAAAAATAGTGATTAGCTCAGCACCCATCGATGAACCAGGATTGGGGCAGCTGAATCTCAGGGATTGGAACGGCGACGACGCGAAGGCTCCACGACACCTGAGGACCTGTGGAACGTCCTGGATCATCAAGGATCGACCCAAGGAAGTGTGGAAACCTCACACCATCGAGGGGCAGGCGTCGTGAGCCAGGAATGTAAGGTAGATCATTTTCCCTCCCATTACCCCTTGTGTGAGTAGGCTAGTTAGGCTACTTATGTATGTGGCAACAGGACATTAATACTTTAGTAGTAGAGTAGGCTGCAAGGCAGCTTGTGTCCAGGACTGTCAGAGAGGACAGTGTGTATGGATGGCAGGACAGTGAAGAAGAGGCGCCCACATGGTGAAGAGGCCCTCCTGTGAGAGTGTGGGACTCCTGTCTTTCTGCCCAGTTGAAGGAGTGTTGGAGGTCGTGGAAGAAGAGGCTGACGATCATTATCCATATTTCCATATTCATGTATTACTTGTGATTGTGTGTGTGTTCATGTAATTTGCATCAGTAAATTCACACATTTTATCACTGTGTTTAAGTGTGCCTCCATTTATGATAATTCTCTATGAGCATACACGAAGGTTATCATAGTACCACCTAGGGGACACAACGTTCTCTATAGAAGTTCTTATTGCCTGGAGGGTGGTAAAGACAGCACAGACTTTCATAAAAGTGTACCCTTATCCATCCAATCAGTATCGGTGCCTGAATGGTGGCAACTATTAACGTAGTGGCTAGAGAGAGGTAAAGCCACACAGACCTTCCTGGGAGAGTACCCTGGGCCAACAGTCTAGTAGCAGATCTATGGGAGTAGCAATCTTCTGGCTACAAACAATATATAATACACCCACTGAACTGCATTGCTGGGGTGCAGATATAATAACCCAGCTGGCGACCTTGTTAAGAAGAAGATAGAGAAGACAGGCGGGAAAGGAGTTCCTGCAACCTTTTTGTCTGGCAGGCAAGACTCAGGGAGGTTATTGTTATAAGGTAAGCCTGAGTCTTCCTTCACTCCTCCACGGGTCTAGGCCGGAACTGTTAACAGCAGTTTCCCCGTGTTTGACTGAAGGGCTTCCAGGGTGAATCAGTGGCACCCCCTTTTGTGGTGGAAGCAAAGACCTGCGGAGGTGGGCATTGTTGGTCCTCTCTTGTGTGACCAAGGAGACTCCGGTGAATCCCTGGAGTCGGAGGGGCTGAGTATTTGGGCCTTTGAGCCCCTAGCAGCCGAGTGCTAGCAGAGCCCCGGCCCACCACCCCCCCACGTGACAGAGAACTGGCGACCTTGCCAGGATTCGAACCCCGGTAGCCAAGAACTGGGAACTTCGCCAGGAAGCGCGGATCAAGCTACAGTGTGGCCCAAATTTCAAGACAAGTGTTGCCAGGGTACTAATACAGTGTGGCCAGTGAATTCAGTAGTACTGTTACTCAACCGGCTAAGGGACTGAAACAGTGAAATTAGTGCCTACTAACTTGTCTGTGCTGTCGTGTATGCTCAATGGTATAGAGATGGAGGAGGACAAAGTAAAGAAATTTATTGACACAAGGGACGAGAAAATTTTGGAGGAGTGTACCAAGGCCCAGCTCCAACAAGTGGCAAACCACTTTGGGATCAGGTTGAGACGACTAAGGTAGCGGAGCGAAGGATAGAGACCATGGCACAGCTCACAGCTCGAGAGGAGGCGACGTGAGAGGAGCCATCTCAAGAGGAGCCGTCCCGAGGAGAGCCGTCGCAAGGTGAACCGTCCCGACTACAGCCACCCCAAGCGCCTACCAGTGTGGAGAGAATTCACAGTGAACATGGGAGCAGTGGAAGGTCCAGCTGTAGTAAGAGGAGCCTGCAACTGGAAATAATGAAGATGCAACTGGAAGCCCAGCTGCGACGAGAGGAGAGAGAAGCGCAAATGCAGCGAGAGGAACGTGCGGCTGAGCTGCAGCGAGAGGAGCGTGAGCGAGAGGCACGGCTGCAGCGAGAGGAGCGTGAGTGAGAAGCACGGCTGCAGCGAGAGGAGCGTGAGAGAGAAGCTCGGCTGCAGCGGGAAGAAGGAGAGAGACAACTGCGACTGGAGGAGATAAAGGCAAAGAAAGAAGTCGAATTGTGTCGCGTTGAGCGTGGTCTGCCCTCACTACCTGCACGGCGAGATGACCTCAAGGTAAGGGAACGTGACTTGCCTACGTTCGAACCACAAGAAGCTGAGGCGTTCTTCGCACACTTTGAACAGATAGCAACTCTGAAGGAGTGGCCAGAAGAAGATTGGGCTGCTCTGGTCCAGGGCAGGTTGACTGGTGAGGCCCGGGAAGCCTATAACATGCTGGACCTAGAGGAGTGTACTAGTTACAACGCGATTAAGAATGTGGTGCTCCACTCATTCCGGCTGACTCCGGAGATGTACCGGAAGCGGTTCAGAGAGTATACAAGAGCGTCGGGAAAGACTTACGCCGAGACCGCCAGGGATATGGAACGGAAATTCCTACGATGGTTGAAGGCGGAGGAAGCGGAGTCGGTGGATGATATCAAACGACTGATAGTGATGGAGAAGTTTATGTCAGTGCTCCATCCTGAGTTGCGAGTAAGGTTGAGAGAAGCAGGTATTAAGGACCTGAAGGCTGCAGCGGACCGAGCCGACATGCTGGAGGAGGCACTACATCTCAGGAGGGAGATGCCGCCCAGACACTCGCCGTACCCCAGGTCGGGAGGGAACCTTAGGAGTTCAGGAGGAGCGAGGATGGGTGGGGACTCTCCCAAGAGTAGTGTACCCAATGAGGTAACCCAGTTCAAGAGCTCAAGGGACGCGGGAAGGAAGCCCCAACCTGTGAGCAGTGGACCTAGCTCGGGAGCGAGTGCTGCTGCCCGGGAACCGACGACAGAGAGTCCTAGGAGGACTCAGGGAACCTCTACCATTGGTGCTAACAGGAGGACTGGTAGAGGATCGCCTAGGAGAGGCGGTCGGTGTTACAACTGTGGGGGACGAGGACACCTTGCAAGGGAGTGCGGTCGCCCCAGGCACGGAGGAAACGTGGCTTTTGCGAGGATGGAAAGCGGAGAAGCCAACGACTATTCAGGTGATATGCCGGTGATGAGGGAGAAGAGGATCCACCCCTTTGTGTGTGAGGGGACTGTGAAGATAAGGGGAGCTGATCCTGTGCCAGCGAGGATGCTGAGGGACACTGGGTCCGACTTCACCCTTGTTAGTGAATCCCTCTTCCCCGAGGACTATAGAAGTTCCAGTACAGGGGAGGCCCTGATAAGGACGTTGGGGGGACAAGTGAGGATGCCCCTCCATAGGGTGGCTCTTAATTCAGACTATGGTTGTCAGACTCTCTTGGCAGGGGTCTGTGCTTTACTGCCGAGGATGGACGCTCAGGTGATCTTAGGGAATGACTCCTGTGGGGGATGTGTTCTCCCGAATTTGTTTAAGGGTGAGGAATGTGTAGAGACCTATCGACAGAGCAGCAAGACGGGCGCCAGTAGTGGCAAAATGGAAATTGCGAGAGTGGCATTTCCGGTATGCGCAGTGACGTCAGGACGAGACGTCAATGAAGGTGATGTGAGCGGATCCTGTCACGCCGAAGAGAACATGCCGGGTGACCTGGGGCTCGATCAATTGTTCCAAGAGGAGGCCGGAGGACAAGCGACAGGTGAGGAAGCGTCGGATAAGAGTGTCCAAGTTACTCTCACCAGTCCTTTAGGTATTGACCGCACCCGTCTAGGTGAGCTGCAAAAGGAAGAGTTTCCTGAGTTGGTACGGGAGGTGGAAGGAGGTCTCGCTGGACCCAAGTCACCGACTCATTTCTTCGTGGAGAAGGGAGTGCTAATGAGGCAGTGGAGGCCGGTTAGGGAAGAAGCGGGCGATGATATGTTGAGAGTGAGGCATCAGGTGGTGGTGCCAGCTCAGTACAGATGCGCGGTGCTAAAGCTTGCACACACAGTGGATCCCGCGGGTCACTTGGGAGTAACCAAGACCTTAGGCAGGCTTCGGGAACATTTTTATTGGCCGGGCATGGACGCGGATGTAAGAAGAATTTGCAAGACGTGTTTCCCGTGCCAGAGAGCGGGGAAGAACGTCCCTGCCATCCCGAAAGCACCTTTAGTTCCAGTTCCAGCATTTGGCCAGGCGTTTGAGCGCCTAATAATCGACGTCGTGGGGCCACTACCTAAGACAAGAAAAGGGAACAATTACTTATTGACTATCATGTGTGCTTCGACGAGATTTCCAGAGGCGATCCCAGTGCGGAAGGTGACATGGAAATGCGTCATGGGACACCTTCAGCGGTTCTTTGCTTGGGTAGGTGTGCCCAAGGAGATCCAGTCCGACTGTGGAAGTGTTTTCCAGTCGAGGTGGTTTAGGCAGGCTATTGCGAGCTGGGGAATAGCCCAACTACGATCGTCTCCTTATAGACCTCAATCGCAGGGAGCGATTGAGAGGTTCCATTCACCTCTGAAGACTATCTTAAGAGTGTATTGTGCTGAACAGGGAGCGGAATGGGATGAGGCTGTCTGTCCAGCCCTGTTCGCGATCCGAGATGCTATAGTTGAGTCTCTGGGATTCTCTCCATTCCAGCTAGTGTTTGGGCACGAAGTAAGGAGCCCGTTATTGATGCTGAAGGAGCGGATGACGGCGGAGAAGATATTAGTGACAGTGGAAGAGTATGTGCAAAGATTCCATGAACGATTGAAAACGGCGAAGGAGCTGGCTGCTGATCACTTGAAGACAGCGCAAGAGAAGATGTCGATCTGGTACAACAAGAAGGCTGTCCCAAGGGAGTTCGAGGCAGGAGCCAGAGTGATGATGTTGCTACCTGGGAGGGGTAGAGTGACGGAATCACGCTTTGGTGGTCCATACTCGGTTGTTCGGCGTGTGGGTCCTGTAAATTATGAGATCAGCAAGCCGAATCGCCCTAACAAGATACAGGTGTGTCATATCAATCGTTTAAAGCCATACTTCCCAGAGGAGCAAGAGAGTGCGGGAGTGAAGGGAGCAACACAGTCGCGAGAGGGGAAATTGGTTCTGTGTATGGAGATGGACCAAGTGTTGCCAGCGGAGGAGAGAAAGTGGGCCCGTGCCGATGGTACGCGCCTGTCGAATACAGAGAGTTTGACACACCTAGAAGACAGGCTGCGTCATCTGGATAAAGAGAAAAGGAGAGAACTAGTGACCCTGATAAGAAGGAACAAATCGCTTTTCACGGATGTGCCCCGACGGCATAAGAGTGTGGTGCACGAGGTGGACGTGTGCGGAGGAAAGCCAATCAAGCAGAGTGCTTATCGGGTGAGTCCCGAGAAGAGGAAGATCATGCGACAGGAGGTGGAATATCTGCTAGCGAATGATCTCGCTGAGCCCAGCAACGGTGAGTAGAGCTCGCCCTGTGTGCTGGTCAAGAAGAGTGACGGATCATATCGTTTTTGCACTGACTATCGTAAAGTGAATGCCATAACCGTGTCAGATTCTCACCCGATGCCCCGAATAAGTGATTGCGTCGACCAAGTAGGAAATGCAAGGTTTGTCACCAAGGTCGATCTGCTGAAAGGGTATTATCGAATCCCTTTGTCTCCGAGTGCGAGAAAGATCTCAGCGTTTGCTACTCCAGACGGATTGTACCAGTACAAAGTGCTTCCGTTTGGTATGAAGAACAGCGGAAGTTGCTTTCAGAGGATGATGAACGAAGTGCTAAGAGGGATGGAAGGCTGCACCATGTATATAGATGATATAGTGGTGTACGCCGATAGCTGGAAACAACACATGAATCGACTGACGGAGTTATTCCAACGGTTGGAAGAAGCGAACCTGACCGTTAATCTGGCCAAGAGCGAATTCGGAAAGGCCCGATTAGAATACTTAGGTTTCGTCGTGGGTCAAGGGGAAGTGACTCCAGTAGACCAGAAAGTGATGGCAATCAAAGAATATCCGAATCCCAGGACGAGAAAGGAATTGTTACGATATTTAGGGATGGTTGGATACTATAGAGGATTTTGCAATAACTTCTCGACAGTGGCACACCCTCTGACTGAATTGCTATCTAAGAACGTTAGATGGAAGTGGGGGGGAAGCATGCCAGGAGTCCTTTGAGAAGACTAAGAAGTTGTTGACTGAAGCGCCAGTGCTGATTTCGCCTAACTTTGAGTCAGACTTTATCTTATACGTCGACGCTAGCGACGTGGGGATTGGAGCCATGTTAGCTCAAGAGAAGGACGGAGTCCACCGTCCAGTGGCATTCTACTCGAAGAAATTCGAAAGGTACCAGAGGGCTTATAGTACAGTGGAAAAGGAAGCCTTGGCCCTGATCCTGGCACTGAAGCATTTAGACATCTATGTGGGTGGAGGTACTAGACCGGTGCAAGTGTTCACCGATCATAACCCCTTGACGTTCGTGCACAGGATGAAGAACACGAACCAAAGGCTGACAAGATGGGCCCTACTGTTCCAAGAGTACTGGTTAGAAATCAGGCACATTAAAGGAAGGGAGAATGTGGTGGCAGATGCCCTCTCCCGGATTTACTAACCGATATGACTCCTGTTTTAAGGGGAGGGGTATGTTACGGTGCCCTCTCCTATCTCTTTCGTTTGCCTGCTTTAAGAGTCATATCAGCTCTCCCTACTGATTCTCTGAGGTTCAGGGAGTCTAATGATATATGTGGCGACCAGACCGACTGCCAGTAAAGGGAAGGAAGTTACATTATAAGTTGTAAATAAAGGGAAATTGGCGCCCTGCTATAAAATGAAAGAGTATCCCCTAATGCAGATATGACCTTTTGGAAGGGACACTAGCCGATCGCGGATTGGCCGACTTAGGTCGCGGGCGACAAATCAGGGCCCGCCATGACGTCACCGAGTGCCCCGGGCGGCGCCAACGTCAGAAGTGACCCGACCTTGGAAGCGATAGGACGCACCTCGGTCTGCTCTCCAGGATTAGAGGCTCTACAAGCCTTTCTTGGTGGATTAGTGCTGGCTATTGCAGCCCATCGGATATATTGGAGACCCCGCGCTTCTGGGAAGCAAAAGGAACCAAGTTTATTGAGCGAAAGAGGGCCAAACTTGGAAAATATTCGGCGACGACGCAGGGCGGCGACGTTGGACGTTGAGGGTCAGAAAAGGTGTGGCGGGCAAGCCTAGCTGTGACCGGGTCACATCCACTGAGGGTCTTGGAAGGACGACACCGTGCCTAGGACGAGGAGCAACGCCTTGTGGAAGGGGCGAGTGTGGGAAAAATAGTGATTAGCTCAGCGCCCATCGATGAACCAGGATTGGGGCAGCTGAATCTCAGGAATTGGAACGGCGACTATGCGAAGGCTCCACGACACCTGAGGACCTGTGGAACGTCCTGGATCGTCAAGGATCGACCCAAGGAAGCGTGGGAACCTCACACCATCGAGGGACAGGCGTCGTGAGCCAGGAATGTAAGGTAGATCATTTTCCCTCCCATTACCCCTTGTGTGAGTAGGCTAGTTAGGCCTCAATAGTTACTTATGTATGTGGCAACAGGACATTAATACTTTAGTAGTAGAGTAGGCTGCAAGGCAGCTTGTGTCCAGGACTGTCAGAGAGGACAGTGTGTATGGATGGCAGGACAGTGAAGAAGAGGCGCCGACGTGGTGAAGAGGCCCTCCTGTGAGAGTGTGGGACTCCTGTCTTTCTGTCCAGTTGAAGGAGTGTTGGAGGTCGTGGAAGAAGAGGCTGACGATCTCCAGACTTATTATCCATATTTCCATATTCGTGTATTACTTGTGATTGTGTGTGTGTTCATGTAATTTGCATCAGTAAATTCACACATTTTATCACTGTGTTTAAGTGCGCCTCCATTTATGATAATTCTCTATGAGCATACACGAAGGTTATCATAGTACCACCTAGGGGACACAACGTTCTCTATAGAAGTTCTTATTGCCTGGAGGGTGGTAAAGACAGCAAAGACTTTCATAAAAGTGTACCCTTAGCCATCCGATCAGTATCGGTGCCTGAATGGTGGCAACTATTAACGTAATAGCTAGAGAGAGGTAAAGCCACACAGACCTTCCTGGGAGAGTACCCTGGGCCAACAGTCTAGTAGCAGAACTATGGGAGTAGCAATCTTCTGGCTACAAATAATATATAATACACCCACTGAACTGCATTGCTGGGGTGCAGATATAATAACCCAGCTGGCGACCTTGCTAAGAAGAAGATAGAGAAGACAGGCGGGAAAGGAGTTCCTGCAACCTTTTTGTCTGGCAGGCAAGACTCAGGGAGGTTATTTTTATAAGGTAAGCCTGAGTCTTCCTTCACTCCTCCACGGGTCTAGGCCGGAACTGTTAACAGCAGTTTCCCCGTGTTTGACTGAAGGGCTTCCAGGGTGAATCAGTGGCACCCCCTTTTGTGGTGGAAGCAAAGACCTGCGGAGGTGGGCATTGTTGGTCCTCTCTTGTGTGACCAAGAAGACTCCGGTGAATCCCGGGAGTCGGAGGGGCTGAGTATTTGGGCCTTTGAGCCCCTAGCAGCCGAGTGCTAGCAGAGCCCCGGCCCACCATCCCCCCACGTGACAATGTATAAGCAAGTAGATGGGGTCGCCATGGGTTCTCCCCTAGGTGTCCTGTTTGCAAACTTCTACATGGGTACCATCGAGCAAAAGTCTTAGTCGACATGAGCTTGAAACCGGCCATATACTGCAGGTATGTTGACGACATTTTTACACAGGTACCTGATGTCAGACATCTGCAGGAGCTGAAGGAGGCATTTGAGCAGAGTTCCGTGCTGCGTTTCACTTACGAGATGGAAAAGGATGGGAAGCTGCCCTCTCTAGATGTAACAGTCATGGAAAAGAGCGGAGGTTTCCACACTGCAGTCTACACTAAGGAAACGAACATAGGAATGTGCCTAAATGCCAACAGCGACTGCCCAGACAGGTACAAAAGGAGTGTTGTTAACGCATATGTCGACCGTGCTCTAAGCCACAGCTCAGAATGGAAGCAAGTCGACGAAGAACTCTGTAGGGTAAGGCAGGTCCTAGTCAACAACAGCTTCTCCAATGGTTTCGTCGAAGACATCATAAGAAGGAAAGTGAAACGCCATGCAATCTCTGAAGAGACAACTAACACAACACCTATACCCCCTATTAGACTATTTTATAGGAACTTCTTTTCCACAGCTCTTAAAACAGAGGAAATGGTCCTGAAAGATATTGTTAATAGAAACGTTATCCCTACAGACAAAAATCAAAAGGATACAACTGACGATTTACTATAAAACCAGAAAAACGGCCAGCCTACTCATGAGAAACTCTCCAGACACAAAGCAGAACGCTTTAAAAGAGACCAACGTCGTCAATGCCTTCAAATGCCCACTTGGGGACTGTAAGCTCCAAAACACCCAGTATATAGGCAAGACAACAACATCTCTTTCTAGGCGTTTAACGATGCATAAACAACAGGGCTCCATTAAGGAACATATAATCTCTTCCCACAACCAAACCATCGCCAGAGAAATCCTAGTAAACAACACAGAAATCATCGATAGATACAGCGATAGCAGGCGGCTTGACGTTTGAGAGGCACTACACATTAAGAAGTCAACACCAGCAATCAACAGCCAATTAATGCACAACTATATTCTACCCACCTCAAGACTCCGCTCCAATATAGAAGCATCAAGAAATATGGACCAATAGGCTTTCTACAATCACTTCCATTTCAATACCCATTGTTTCGTGTTCTGTCTTGTGTTATATATATATATATATATATATATATATATATATATATATATATATATATATATATATATATATATATATATATATATATATATATATATATATATACATATCTAATTATATTTTCTCTAATTTTTTTCTTATGAAATGATAAAGGTACCCATTTCATTATGTATGAGGTCAATTTTTTTTATTGGAGTTAAAATTACCGTAGATATATGACCGAACCTAACCAACCCTACCTAACCTAACCTAACCTAACCTATCTTATAGGTTAGGTTAGGTTAGGTAGCCCCAAAAGTTAAGTTAGGTTAGGTTAGGTAGGTTAGGTAGTCGAAAAACAATTAATTCATGAAAACTTGGCTTATTAGGCAAATCGGGCCTTGCATAGTAGGCTGAGAAGTGCGTTCTGGCTACTAGGTACGACATATATATATATATATATATATATATATATATATATATATATATATATATATATATAATATATATATATATATATATATATATATATATATATATATATATATATATATATATATATATATATATATATATATATATATAAACCCGGATTTCCCCGCACTTCGCCCTGATGGCATCACCATATACTCATGGAAGGAGGGTAGACAGTTGGTGTGGGACTACACATGTGTATCCACCCTGGCTGACACCTATGTACACTTCGGAGCTGATCAAGCATGTGGGGCGGCCAACCACAGGGAAACAGCTAAATCACTCAAGTACAGGCGACTGGAAGGTCAATACCTCTTTGTTCCCATAGCGTCTGAGACGCATGGCCCCTGGGGCAAGAGTGCCTTGGGATTTCTCAAGGAATTGGGTTCCAAGCTCATTGACGTCACCAGAGACCCAAGGGCTTCCAGTTTTTTGTTTCAGCGTCTCAGTGTGGCGATCCAGAGGGGATATGCTTGCTGCGTCCTCGGTTCCTGTCTAGAAGCGGAGGTGCTTCAAGAGATCCATAACCTTTAGGCATGTGTCTTGTATGTTTTGTAACCTTTAAATACACAATAAAGGAAAAAAAATAGGGAAGGGGGTGGTAGGAAAAAAGCACACAGAAACTGTATTGGAGGGGACCTACATTCCCTCCAATGCGTTATGTATGGTTTCCTCCGAGGCTATGGGTCCCCCTTCTTCCAGCCAGAAGTATATATATATTATATCTATATAAATAAAAATGGAAATGCTTGTTTGTTCAAAATTGCAAATCTCCAAAAGTTCTTCACCGACTGCTTTGAAATTTTCACACAATGATACATTCGCATCCGGCCAGGATTTATATATATACTATGTTGATGTCACGTCTGTGACAGTAAAAAAATATACTTTTTCTGAAAAACTGTGTTTTTCGTGTGAGGGAAATCATTAAAACCTTTTTTCCGATTGCTTTGAAATTCTGACACAACGTTGTATTCGAATTGGCGCGTCTTTTTATATATCTACTATATACATGCCTCAACTGTGACAGGAAAAAACCTGCTTTTTTGGAAAAACAGCACCATCTGTTGGACGTAAGAGCAACACGCGCTGTAATCTCCGAAAGTTCTTCACCAATTGTTTTGAAATTTTGACACAACGTTGCATTCGAATAGGTTCTTCTTTTTATATACCTACTACATAGATGCCACCCCTGTGACAGGCAAAAACATGCGTTTTATTTTTTTAAAACAGTGCCATCTGTTGCATATAATAGCAACATTCATCTTATACTAAATATGTTACGAATTCCATTTCAATGTTTCAGATTGCATTGATAAATTTTGTTTTCATAGATTTCGATTTATTTAATTTTTTATTGAATTGTTTTGTGTGACATTGTGTTTGAATTGAGCTGTGTTGTTTACCATACCGTTCATTTCGTAAGTACTAGTATAGATGCCACACCTGTGACTGGTAAAACTATGCTTTTCTTGACAAACAACACCATCTGTTGCATGTAAGAGCAACACACATGCTATACCAAATATGTTACATTTCCATTTCAATGTTTCTGATTGCATTGATAAATTGAATTTTCATAGATTTTAGTTTATTTTCATTTACATTTAATTATTTTGTGTGAATTGCTTTGGATTTTTAGCTGTGTTGTTTACCATACCGTTCATTTCGTGAGTATAGTTTACTTTTTTTATTTTTTCATATTTTCATTTAATTTTTGAATTGTTTTTCTTATACCTCACTGATGGGAACATCAGGTCACTTGATGTTCCCAATTTTTTTATGGGAAGATCAGACCACTTGGGAAGGAATCGGACGAAGGAGTGAGGAATGGTGCGGATGACGAGGGGACGGAAGTGAGAGATGGTGGGGAGGACGAGGGGACAAGGGAGGGGGTAATAGTGGGAAAGGACGACGGGACCTTACCTTGAGGTTACCTTGAGGTGCTTCCGGGGCTTAGCGTCCCCGCGGCCCGGTCGTCGACCAGGCCTCCTGGTTGCCGGACTGATCAACCAGGACGTCACAAGGGACGGGGGAGTTTGGATGGTGGGGCCGATGGGATAGGGAAATGGAGAATGGTGGGGAGGAAATAGGGACCGGGGAGTGGGGCATAGTGGGAAGGAAGAGGGAATGGTGTAGTGGGGAAGAAGGGGGGACGGTGGAGTGGGGAATGGTTGGGAGGACAGGTGAGGAGAGAATGGTCCGGGGGGACAAGGGGACAGGGAAGGTTGCTGTGGCTCAGCAACGCACATACATTGCTGAGCCACAGCAACGCGTGGCCGGGTACTGCTAGTATATAAATATATAACTGAAAACACTACACTAGACAAACCGTGACCGTTCAAAATATGTTGGTAGCTGAGGTTATTTCCCCAACGTCCCGACGGCACTTGGTAGTAGGCTTGGGTATAGTTATTTCATAGAATCACCTCACTTTGTTGGGCCACGTGAGCAACACAAATGCGAACAAGCTTTGAATGGTCCCAAAGCATATATGCAACCGAAAACTCCACACCCCAGAAGTGACTCGAACCCAGACAGCCAGGAGCACTATGTCTGTTCGCACATCTGTTACCTTAGCTACTAGACCAAACTGAATGAACAAAAATAGTTGGAAGTCTTGAGAATATTTATTCAACATCCAACAGTGCTCGGAGGTCTTCTTAGGCACAGATATTTCTTCGAATCACCTCATTTTGGGGGAAACGTGAGCAACAAGCTTGAATGGTCAACAAGCCACTATACAACTGAAAACTCCACACCCCAGAAGGATTCGAACCCAGACAGCCAGGAGCACTATGCATATTCGCATATCTGTTACAAAGGCCACTAGACCAAACTGATTGTACAAAAATTTTGGAAGTTGTGAGACTATTTACCCAACATCTGACAGCGCACAGAGTTCAACTTGGGCAGATATTTCATCAAATCAAGTCACATTTTATGAGCCATGTGAGGAACACAAATGCAAACAAACATGCATGGTCCCTAAGCTAATGTGCAAACGAAAACTAAAAACCCCATAAGGATACAAACCCAATCAGCTAGGAGTACTATGCACCTTTACATATTTGGTACCTTAGACACTAGACCAAACTAGTGGTATGTTTCCAATACGCAACAAAAAATCCACACCCCGGGTGGATTCGAACCCAGACAGCCAGCAGCACTACGCTTTTTCGCATATCTAGTACCTTTTCCACTAGACCAAACTGACTGTACAAAAATGTTGGAAGTCGGGAGAGTATTTACCCAACATCCGACAGACCTCTGTGGTAAACTTGGGCACAGATATTTCATCGAATTTCCTCACTTTTTGGGGTTACTTGAGCAACACAAATGTGAACAAGTTTGAATGGTCCCTAAGCCAATATGCCACCAAAAACTCAACACGCCAGAAGGATTCGAACCCAGACAGCCAGGAGTACTTTGCACCGCAACATATCTGGTACCTTAGTAACTTCACCAAACTGATTGTACAAAAATGTTGAAACTCATGAGACTGTTTACCCATCATCCGACAGCACTCGGAGATCAACTTGGGCAAAGATAGTTCATCGAATCACCTCACTTTTTTGGGGCAATGAGAGCAACACAAATGCAAATAACCATGAATGGTCCCCAAGCCAATATGCAACCGAAAAGTCAACACACCAGAAGGATCCGAACCAACACAGCCACTTGCATTATGCACGTTCGCGTAGCTGATACCTTAGCCACTAGACCAAACTGACTGAACAAAATTGTTTGAAGTCGTGAGACTATTTACCAAAAATCTGACAGCGCTCGAAGATCAACTTGGGTACAGATATTTCATCAAATCACCTCACTTTTTGGTATAACGTAGCTATAATGTATCACCACCGTAGTTAATACTAATTATGACTTACATTTGTTGTTACTTAAGCGACCTAATGCCGCCACCACCCTCGACTTTGATCAACATAAGTACTTTACAGTGACCGGCTTCGAAGGGTACCGGTAATGGGAGAGTTAACAATGTGAGTAAAGGATATTACCGGGGATGGGGTGTGAGAACCCTGTCACGTTCCACTATTCACTGGCAACTATCTATGAATGACTAACAGGAACGAATCGATACACCAGAGGGACAATTTAGTAATATATATTTATTTAATTAAGTTCAATATAAAAATCCTAATCCATCTTCCCTATCAAGGCAATATAATATTCAACACTGGTGATGTTAGAACATAGAGGACCAGTACTCACTCAAGATACAGCAGTGATGAAACTTCCGTGTAGACATCAGATCGTCAGTCTCCCCTCCCTCTGTGATGCCCCACACTACACCCCAGACTCATCGATTGATTGATGAAGATTGTCACCTAAGAGGTGGCACGGGCATGAATAGCCCGTAGTCATTCCCTCAGTTCATAAAGATTAAGCCACCTAAGAGGTGGCACGGGCATGAATTGCTCGTAAACACCACCCCTCACTCGTGATGAGCTTTTATACCCGTCTATCCCCAATTTTCCATTGAGTTCACGGATTTGGATCTGGTAACAAGGGATAGCCTTTCCACCTTAGAAACTACCCGAGGTGAGGTTTGTTTGACCTTATTTCACCTCCCTGTGAATGTCTCGTAAAGTTGAGTCACCTCAACAACTGTTACATCCCTCTTTCCCCGGAGTTAAGAACAAACCATGTGTACATTAGTTGATTTTGCATGATTTTTGTCTTATCCCAGACTGGTCCTCCAGAATGAAAAATTAATTGCCCAAAAAATTATAATCTGTCTAAGTACAGTTATTCAAAATAATCCAGGCTTTATTCATAATGTCCTGCATTTAATAACAATAATAAATAATCCCGACTGTCCACTTAGCAGTGGCAGTCCAGCAACAGTCCCTAGAACTGAAAAATCTTCAAAGTTTACACCTTCTTCCAGTTACATATTCTATCTTGATTTTTTCTTGACGGAAGTGTTGGGAGGTTGCAACTCATGAGGTCTTGCTATAAAAGTGAGCAATTATAGGGGTTGAGGTGGAGTTGGCGTAGCGACAGATGAGGTCCTCACTACAGCTCTAAGTTCCCATCCTCTCACAGGTGTCATCATAACAACATACTAGGCCTTAACGACTTCGTTTTCCCATCAAACACTTAACCTTAGGCCGAAAGACGCACAATGTGTCCCTCTACAACCCGTTCTCGCACTTGCTTAAGTCAATATTTGCTTATTTAATAAGTGCATATGTTATATACTAATTGATTGTGAATATTTTAGTTTACCATGAAAAGCTTCATAGAAAACACCGACCTCACCTAACCTTCTTAGTATGTTAAGATAAGCATCTTATTGCTTCTTAATTACAGTTATTACTTAACCTATACCGTTGATAGGTATAGGACATTCCACCTTCTTAGTATGTTAAGATAAGCATCTTATTGCTTCTTAATTACAATTATTACTTAACCTATACCGTTGATAGGTTTAGTAATAATTGTAAATACGAAGCAATAAGATGCTTGTTGACCAGACCACGCACTAGAAGTTGAAGGGACGATAATGTTTCGGTCCGTCCTGGACCATTCTCAAGTCGATTGTGATGAGGAGTTGTTTAAGATTCAGCTACTTGGAACAAAAAGTTCCAAGTAGGACGGGCTATGGTGAGCCCGTAGTGGACATACCTGGCACAGGAGCGGGGCTGTAACTGAGAGAGAGACGAAGTTGTTGTTGTTATAGATTCAACTACTCGGAACAAGTTCCAAGTAGCACGGGCCATGGTGAACCCGTAACTTACCTGGCACAGGAGCGGTGCAAGTATCACAGGCTATGGTGAGCCCGTAGTGGACTTACCTGGCACAGGAGCGGTGCCGTCTGGGTGATGAGGAGGTAGAGACAGGCAATAAATAGGCAAGAGAGAGTTGAGGAGGAAAGTAAGGTGTAGGGGATAGTAGTAATAATGAGAACTGCAGAAGGCCTATTGGCCCATACGAGGCAGCTCCTATTATAACCACCGAAGGAGATAGTAATAGGAATAAGAAGAGGATAGCAAGGGACTGTAGGAGAAGACAATGAACAGAAAAAGGGGAGAAGAGAGAACGAAAATGAAAGAGAAAGAAAGATAAATGGAAGGGGGTAAGCTTATGTTAAGTCACGTTTGTTAGAAAGATTGGAGCATTTGAGTATTTGAAAGGAAAGCCAAAACGAAAGGAAATGCCTGTGTTTGACACTGCTATGCAAGTTGGTGATTGCGAGGTAAGAAAAAGTGGTGCAATGCTTTAAGTGCGGTGGAAAGACAGACGTGAAGTGAACATGTTGACCACCATTCACCCTGGAACAATGGTGGACAGTGCAAGGTGAACAGAACAACAAAGCAAATAATATATAAGCCAGATTGTGTGATGGACTACAACATCAACATGCGTTTAGTTGATAAATGTGACATGATGGTGGGTGCTGTAGAGTGTGTACGGAAAACAGTGAAGTGGACAAAGAAAATGATTTTCCACCTTATTGACGTAACAATGCTGAACAGTTACAACATGTTTCTTGTGAAGACAGGTAGAAAACCATATTTCCGTTCGTTTAGTTTTCAAGTTGTGAAACAGTTACTAGGTAAATTTGGCAAGGACACACCTGGCATACAAAGACACATTTGAGACCCAATATTGAACCATGCTCCTGCACCCAGGCTTGCTTACAGGGAGGCCTTTCTGATACACCAAATCAAGAAATTACCACCAACTGGAGCTCGTGCAGCAGGCCAGCGTCGGTGTGTTGTGTGTTCCAGTACCAAATTGAGGCCACAGAAACGTAAATTGGTGTTGACATGGTGCGAAGCGTGTGCCGTCCCTCTGTGCCATATCGACTGTTTCGCACAGTATCACAGTCTCCAGGAGTACTAAATGTGTAATTCTTTGGTAAATAAATGTACATATCAAGATAATTTTTGTGTTTATATTGAAAAAAAAACAAATACATTGAATATTTCCTGTAAATTATACCATTTCGGTGGGCATACTTGTGACACTAATATGTGAGCGCCTAGTGAGTTTATACCATTTTTATTATAATACAACGTCTATTGCTAATAATTGGAACAATACTAACGAAAAAAAATTGTGTAAAATGACCCAAAAATACTGTAAATAATTCCGCGAAAATAAATTCACGGCAACTCGGGGCGCGTGAGCGGCCGTGAGTGATGGCTGGCTGACGCAGCACCCTTGAGCGCTCACATTCTGTGACGTTATCGGCCAACTTCTCGGCTCAATTGTGTCATTGGTATGTATAATAGAATGTTTTAATTATTTTTCCCGTGCTCAGGGGACTCAAATTAACATGTTTAGAAGACGAAAAAAAAATTTTGAATTATTTTTTTTCTTGCGCACAGGGGTGTAAATGTCCCCAGGCAACCCGTTCTCGCAAATTTAATAAGTCAATATTGACTTATTAAATATGTGCATAGGTGACATACTTAACATAATAGATACCCTTAAAAAGATTCATAGAAAACACCAACCTTACCTAACCTTGTTAGTATCTTAAGATAAGCATCTTATTGCTTCGTAATTACAATTATTACCTAACCTATAATAGGTATAGGTTAAGTAATAATTGTAATTACGAAGCAATAAGATGCTTATCTTAAGATACTAACAAGGTTAGGTACGGTCGGTGTTTTCTATGAATCTTTTTAAGGGTATCTATTATGTTTAGTATATCACCTATGCACGTAGTTAATAAGTCAATATTGACTTTACGAATTTGCGAGAACGGGTTGCCCCAGGACCCCTGAGCAGTGTAAGGGTTAAAGGAGCCTTTTTTCGGGTGATCAAGGAGAGTCCATTGATCGTCCCCCCGCCCCCCCCCCCCGACTGCGGTCGGGTCTTCGGTTGCCCATCTGCGACTATACGGATGATACCGTCCTGTTCGGGGCTTTGGCGGGGTTGGTTGGGGCTGTCCAGGTCGTGGTTGAGAGGTTTGAGTTAGCCACTGAGGTCCGGGTTAACTGTGAGAAGTCCGGTCTTCTGGGTCTTGGTGGGTGGTCCTCTCGCCGTGTGTGGGTGGGGTCATGGTTTCCAGTTCTCGCTTCTATGTGGGTTTTGGGGTTTACCTGGTTCGCTTCCTATTTGCTGTCTGGTTCGTGGCTTGGTGCTTTCCCCTGGATCACAAGCTGGCTTTCGGGTTGTAACGCCAGGTTTATCATTATGTGTGGTGCGGTCGTTACCACCCGGTTCGTCGGTCGATGTTGGTGTTGGCTGTGCGGGAGGGTGGGGTGGGCATTCCTTATGTGTTTACTAGGGCTCGGGCGCTGTTCTGGGTCTCGTTGTGTCAGGGGTTCGAGTTGGGTGGGGGGCTCAATGCTTTAGGTATTTATTATTGCTCTGTTCAGTTTAGCTTTTTGGTGAATTTTGGTGTTTGTCAGGAGGCGGCCTTCTGCACCCCTCCTTATTACTCTTGGGCAGTGGCCATTTTTCGGGAGGTCTGCCGTTGTCCGGGTTTCATGTCCTTGTCATTTAAGGCGGTGTATAGGGTTTTATTTCGTCGTGTTCCGCCGCGGGTGGAGGGTTTGTTCCCGTGTTGGGATTAGGGGGTGGTGTGGGTGGCGTTGGGGGCTCGGTTTCTGGCACCGCAACAGCGGGAATTGTTGTTTCGGTTCTTGCATTTGTCGTTGGCGACGAATGCGCGGTTGTGCATGCTGGGTTTGCGTGCCTCTGACGCGTGTGTGCACTGTGGCCTCCCTGAGACTCAGTTGCATGTCTTTTCTTTTTGTGAGCGGTTGAGGGGCTTGCTTGATTGGTTTCGGAACGTGTTGGTTGGGGTTTGTGGGCCGGGGTGTCGGGGTGGCCTTTTGAGGTTTTTGTTTTTGTCCTTTCTGCGGCGGTTGTGCCGGGTGCGCAATACGTTATGTCTTCCCGTTGCTGACTATGTGTATTATGTGTGGGTGGGTAGGAGGGAGGGTTATGGGGTTGTTAGGCTTTCAGGATTTTTGAGAGGCCGTTTGTGTTTCACGTGGTGGTGGGTGCAGCGCGCGTTTCCGAGCAAGTTTTGTGGTTGGTTCACGGGTGGGTGTTTGCGTGGGATTGTTTTTGGGTGAGTGGTCGTGGGTCGGGCTTTTGGTTGTGGGTTGGGGGGTGGGGCTTTTTCGTTTTTGTCTTCGGTCCCCGGCCCTCCGGTTGGCCTCCTTGGAGGGGGTTGGGCTGGGTGTGTGAGTGGTTGCTCCTGTGGTTGTGTGTTCGGTTTGTTGTGTGGATGTGTGTGGGGGTGTGGGTATGCTTCTTTGCTGGCTCCTGCGTGGGCCGTTGTTTGTGCCCTGTGTGGGTTGGTGCAGCTGTTTTGTTGCTAAATTGATGTTCTTCCTAGTGTGAGTGTTTTTGTGGTGCGTGTGTCTCGGTGTTTTGCTGTTCGCCCCTGGTTCTTTCTTGGGGTTGTCAAGTTGTTGTACCTGGGCCTTGGCCGTAATTTGTTTTATGTTACTTATATGTTTTGTGTGCAGTGTGACTCTGCTTTGTGTTATTTATGTGATTGTGTGCGTCTTGTGTGAGTGCGTGTGTGTTGGTTTATTATGTGAACGTTATTTTGTGTCTTTCTATGTACATGTGTTTGTTGTGTGTCCATTTTTTTTGTTTAACTTTGTATTCAGCCTCATGTACCAGGAGTTTCTAGGTTCTCGTGATGTTTTGTTTTCTTCTGTACCTGTGATTATTGTTCTTATTATTATGTTTTTGTTATTATGTTCTTGTCTTGTGTCTTGTGCTATACTTTGTATAGCACTATACTGTTATAGCACTATTTGTCCTATACTTTTATAAAAATAAAAAAAATAAAAACTACCAGCAGAATACTCCTCGGTGCTCAAATTGCTAGACCTGCTCCCACACTATCCTGTGTGCTAGTAGATTTACGCAGCCAGTACTCAGTATTTTCAGCACTATTTAATTTATGTACTTTAACGTAAGGTTAACTTGCCTGATTGATTGTTTTTTTTTTTATTCTTGATCGATGGCTTATTTTGATTAATTTTGTCAGTTTGTTAAGATGATTTTTTTCATAATTAAAGAATTAAATTTTTTCCATTTTCCTGTATTTTATTCTACATTTATCATACAATGAAGAAGTCACCATAGCTGTTTTTTGTTAATTTGTTTTTACTTTTTGTTTGTTTATATGTTCGTGGCATTCCATCTGCCCAAATCCACTGCACTTAGTCATTTTACCGTAACATATATTTGGGGACCTGTCCTAGGAGCCTCACTCAGGTATGCGCCTAGACGCTTCATATAAAGTTGTGTAAGTGTACTTGGCTTTATTATAAGTTTGCCTGTGTCTTTTCAGAACTACTATTTTGAGTGATTTTGATGGTGCTTAATACTGTTTACATTCCAGATGTAGCATTATATGACTGTTGGATGACTTTGGATTACGTGGTGTCTTATGGCACGAGTCATACTCATAATTGGTTGTTTAATAATCTTTGCTATATCCTGTGATTTCCACCATATTCTTCCCCCTACAGGAGAACTTCTCATTACGGCAGATCACCCACTTTGGTACCCCTGGTACTTTGGTCTGTCTCCGGGCTAATACGCCCACGTCTTTACAACCCGAACATAGGAGGACACAGGGGGCCATAGTTCCTCTAGCATTACGGACTACGTTATACGGTTAGGACCCATACAGCAGTTCTCGTCATAAATTAATACTTTCCGCACCCCTACGCGTTGGTCAAATATATGGTATTTACACAGGTAGGGAGTTAGCATTTTTTTCCAGAGCACAATGAGTGATAACTCTGTAAGTACTATTTAGTTTTAGTAGGAAGCCTCTTACCTTTGTTCTCGTCAATTAGAGACCAGGTAAGAAATCCCTAAATTTTTTGGACTACATTCGAGACAATTATGTTTCACAATTCCAGTAGGATCCCTCTTGCCCCTGTCCTCATCATATAGAGTACCGGGTACAAGATTCCCTACGTATTCGTTTCACTTTCGATCTAAGTAATCAATTCAATTACTAAAGTTAACTGTTGTAAACTTGACTATAAAGTTTAAATAGGATAGTTTACAGTTGCCATGTCATCCTGTCAGTCTGACATCTCATATTTTGGTACATCAACTGAGGTATTTTCTTTGCACATTATTTTCTATCATTCTATTCACCATGTTTCGTCTAACAGCGTTCAGGCAGAATCCAAACGATGAAGTGGGGCACACTAATTCGTGCCACCAAGGCGGAGATGCTAACTCTTGTAAATGAGTACCACATTACTGCCCCCCATGGAGCCACTAAAACTTATCTCCATAACCTTATACTTGACCACTTATTAGACAATGATAATATTACATCCGAATCTCATGAAGAGCGCCTTAGCAGCCATGAAATTGAAGATAGAGCTTTCCACTCTAGAACGCGAACGTCAGAAGAAAACTCTCAAGATACAGAAGGAACAACTTGCTCTACAAAAAAAAACAAGCTGAACTGCAACGTGAACGTGAGAAGGAACAACTAGAGTTCCAACGTGAACGTGAGAGGGAACAGCTTGAACTCCAACGTGAGCGTGAACAGGAAGCCCTTAAAGTAAGAGAAAGAGAACGTAAACTCCAACGTGAACATGCTGAAAAACAAGCCGCCATTGCTCTAGAAAACCGTAGAAAAGAGCTTGACTTGGAAACTACACACCACACTCAGCGCAAGGAAGCGGAAGCTAACCTCCAGGTACGTTTCGATCTTTCTTATGCAATTAAGTTGATGCCATCTTTTGTCGAGACAGAAAATTATATATTATTTACTTCATTTGAGGCTCTAGCTAACCAACTCAGCTGGCCTCAGGATCAGTGGTCTGTACTTCTCAGGTGTCATTTGACATGTAGGGGCTGCCGTGACTCTCAGTACTATGGCGTCTGAAACCGACTACAAGGTATTGAAACAGGCAGTGCTAGATGCCTACCTCCTATTTATCGAGAACTACAGACGTAAGTTTAGGAATTACCTTAAAGCGAGTGCTACTACTTACCTAGAGTTTGCAAATAACAAAAAGAGATATTTCATGAAGTGGCTGGAAGCAGCACAAGTCTCCACCTTTACAGATCTCATCAACCTCATCCTGATGGAAGAATTCCTTAGGCGTGTACCTAATTCCATACGTCCTACCTAGCAGACAAGGAAGAAACCGACCCTACTAGATGTGCACAGTTGGCTGACTCCTACAGTCTCATTCATAGAGTACCATCCGACACACCTTCTAGTAAGACGTCTTGGTTTACTCCTGCCAAAGTGAGTACCAGTAATGAAAACTCTGCGTTGTATTGTCATTATTGCAGAACCTATAGACATACAATAGAAGAGTGTACCAGTCCTCACTGTAAAGTCAGCAGTAAGACAAAGCCCAAATCACCTCCTCCTAAAATTCCAACCCGTTCTCGCAAATTCATATAGTCAATATTGACATATTAACTATGTGCATAGGTGATATACTAAACATAATAGATACCTTTAAAAAGCTTCATAGAAAACACCGACCTTACCAAACCTTGTTAGTATCTTAAGATAAGCATCTTATTGCTTCGTAATTACAATTATTACTTAACCTATACCTATAATAGGTTAAGTAACAATTGTAATTACGAAGCTATAAGATGCTTATCTTAAGATACTAACAAGGTTAGGTAAGGTCGGTGTTTTCTATGAAGCTTTTTAAGGGTATCTATTATGTTTAGTATGTCACCTATGCACTTATTTAATAAGTCAATATTGACTTTACGAATTTGCGAGAACGGGTTGCAAATTCATAGAAGTCCTAAGTCTTTGGTGAATATTTTTGTTTCATCCACTGATCTTTCTCTCTTCAACAGACACCTTGTTGCGAATCTGTGTTTCATTCTAACATTCATCATGATAAATATGTATGTCCATTATTTCTTTTTCCCGTTAAGTAAATATAACATGATATCCAGTTGTGTTCCAGTATAATTATGTTTGATGTAATTGTAGCATGCTGTAGTGTGCCTGTATTGAATATTTTGTTAGGCTATTTGCATGTTTATTCCTGTGGGGGGAGTCGGTGGCGTCTCATTGGGGGGATGACCATATTTGGGATGTTCCAGTGTGCGGGCCGTGTATCAAGCTAGCGTCAATGTTTCACCTTTGGAATTATTCCTGTTTATTGATTGTACTTAATTTCTTTTTACACCTTAGCAGTGTTATATACATATAAGTTTACTTATAATTATGTTCTAAATTTGTTAGCTTTGTTCTTAATTTGTTAGCTTAATTTCTCGTTGTTAGCTGAGTATCATGAGGTTTCATGTGGGTTTTAGTTTGGTCTTTTTTGGTAGACACAATGCCGCGAATGCTGGAGGAACGCTAGTCCCGTTGGTAGAGCTGGCGGGTGGAGACATGTGTTGAGCTAAGTCTGTGGTATTTGTTTATTGTTTAGTAACATAGCTAATTTCCTGGTTAGACCATTATGTGCAAACCCATCTATTCATTTATGTTGTAAAGAAATGACCGGTGCTTATATAAGGATATTGTAATATTAATTACTGGTTTATTAATATTTCTGGCTACCTGCATTTTCCATTTATGTTATTTGTATGTTCTTTGTTACCCTTACTTTAAGTATATTGCTTTGTTACGTAAGCAGTTTGTTTTTACCCCTAGACACATTGAGGCAAGGCCGTAACATTACATATGTTTAACAACAGCAACAGAGGAACCATACCCAGAGGTCTAGGGTCGTAACACACCTGTACTCCGGAACTCTCTGCCAGCGGTGGAGATTCGGAGGGAAGGTTGAAAGTGAATATATTGAGGAACACAGTTGCTTTACAATCTATTCTTCTGAAGTCAACTGAACCCAACGTCACCTACACCCGAGAGACTGTCCTCATTACGGATCGCACTGCAACTACCCCTTATCCACTTGCCAGAGTCCGCCTGGATTGTCCGTTTATATAAGGTGAAGTCCAAATCGCCATCCGGGAAAAGCCTTTTCCCATGTCAGTTCAACTCCTCCTGGGCAACGACTTGGCAGAAGACCAATAACCTACAAATCTAATCATCAAAGAAAACCCCCAGGTATGTGACTCATCAATGAAAAATCCTATCTCGCAGTTTGTTAAAGAAGAGATACAAGCAACAGATGATTCTGATGACGTCTCCCATCCTGTCCTGGTGACGACACGTGCACAATCCGTACTCCCGCAACCAGCTGCTCTATCTGCTTCAGCTGTACCTCAAGATTCACGGAGCCTCCCACCGAGTCTCACCATGCTGGAGTTCCGTAAGTTGCAGAGAGAAGATTTCTCGCTAACATCTTTATTCTTACAGACTGAGACACAACCTAACTCCATCCCTGGGTTCTTTGTTGTGAATAAAGTGCTCTACCGCTATTATATACCCGGCAAAGTGAAGGACAACAATCGGGCTAATGTCAAACAACTAGTAGTTCCTACCAGCCTACGGTCAGATATCTTGCATCTGGTCCATAGATCTCTCACACTGCAGTTTCTACAAGACCTACAAGACCCTGAAACAAGATTACTACTGGCCAGGAATGATATTTTCGTGACATGAAAAACTTAGTGAAAAATTGCAAATAGTCTCAGATGACAGGTAAGCCGAACGCTCCTCTATTCAAGGCACCACTAACGCAGGTATCAGAGTCTTCTGAGCCGTTCAGCCATTCCATCAACAACCATGACGAGCTTCTGTCTGAGACAAGCTCAGGTAACGTACATATAAGTAATATCCCGTGTTCTACCACCAGGTTTTCAACAGTCGTTTCCGTCTAGGAACTGTGAAGCACCTCAGGAAGCAGTGCGGACATGCCCAGGAAAGTCAGAGCAAATGTGATCACATCTTCTCTAACGACATGTGTAAGACAATCAATGTCTCTAAGGTATTGTCTGGTCCTTCTTGTTGTACTTTGCCTGACTGCAATGGTTCTAAATTCTCGATCTGTTCCACCACCAGGAAAGATCCTGCTCTATACGAACCTAATCCAAATAAACGTGCTCCTCCAGACAGCTTTACCAGCCCTCAGCTAAAATATTGTTAAACAAATTTATCTTTTATTGCATTTGAAAGGCGTAAATCCTTGTTTTGTACTAACTCCATTCTCGCCCTGCCAGGTATTAGAGAACCTTCAGTCTTCCACCCTAGCGATAGGAACACCATCATACCACAGCGAGATGGGATCATGCACTCCAGCTACAATTATCATTGAGGAGCCACATAACATCCTGCCAGGCGTGCAGCACAACGAACTATCAAATCTATTTGGTTACAACTTCATCTCCCCGGACTTCAACATTCTTCGGTGAATGCAGACACCCCAGTTCAACAACAATCTAGTACTTCGCTGGGTCCTTCAGCACAACCTCAACATCCTCTAGGACCTCCACATTCGTCGGTCCCTACATTAGGATCAGTTCTCGAAGCTACGCTGACTCCTGTAGCACCATGTGAACATCTTGTATCACAACCTCATTCGGTTCCTACTGCTGACCCCAGTTCTCTAATCAGCACTTGCTATACTGGACCTTGCATCTGATGAACCATCTCACAATCTTCTCGGATCACCACTCTCGCTAATCCATTCAGTAGGCTCGTCTGTACAACAAACTTGTACTTCACTGAGTCCTGGAGTGATACCTCAACATCTTCCACAAGCACCATTCTCTTCAGTTCCTGCAGCATACACAGTTCACCAACCAGCACCTACATTTGCTTCGCTGGGCCATGTATATGCAGAATATCAACATCTTCTTTATCCAGGTCTCCGACAACGTCGTCGCCAATGCGCTCTCCAGAGTCCA
This sequence comes from Procambarus clarkii, assembly GCF_040958095.1. Taxonomy (NCBI): domain Eukaryota; kingdom Metazoa; phylum Arthropoda; class Malacostraca; order Decapoda; family Cambaridae; genus Procambarus; species Procambarus clarkii. Next base: position 53,130,205 of record NC_091158.1, read on the forward strand.
CTAGGTGGACTCTTCCACTTCAACCCAACAGGTCAGTTGTCGTTTGCCGTTGCTGAGTGGTGGTTTGCTGTGGGCGGTGTGGAGCGCCCACTAGTCGAGGCTCTGCCCCGACTAGCGGGCGCTCCGACTATGGATCTTTTATCAAGGTCAAACCCGCACGTGTTCCCGGTGTGGTGCTAAGGGCCACGTAGCAGCCGGTTGCGACGCTCCTCGTGCTGAGGCTCCTTCAGTTTTCCTGGAGGATGACTTTCTAAGCTTGTCTGTGCGTGGGGATTCCCCGACGGATCCTCGTTCTGTGCAGGTGCCTGGTGTGATTCTTGCGGCGGTTCCAGCTGTCACTCCGTCTGGACCTGATCTGTCTGCCCCACCAGTGAGCTCAGGGGGATCTATGGGCGCCTGCTTTGGACCTTCGCAATTCGGTGCATGTGAAGGTGCATCCTCATCCGGTTGCTTCCGTGGTGGCCTTGGATGGTGCTGTACGAGTGGCGGCTGCATCTCCTGCAGAAGAACATGTGCTTGTCGGGGGCGGTGGTGAGTATGACTCCGCCCATGCCCTCTGCATCGTCGCCTCTGGTAGTTTCCTCGTTGACACGTGCCTCTTCTCCTCTGCCGGTTCCGTCGCCCTCGCTGGATACCTCACGTGTGCTGGAGTCTACCCTTCCGCCTGCTGTGTCTCTACCATCTCCGAATCCGGTCTCCTTGCATGGTAGTGGCTTTTTGCCCTGCGTCGTTGAGGCTGCTGTTCTTCGTGGTCGTGCTGCCCCGGCTTTGGGGCCGCCTGCTGATGGTTCTTTTGGGGCACTGCTCGTAGAGGGTGCCAATTTCGACGATCAACGGCCTATTTCTATGCGCCGTCGTTCGGCTCGGGATGCGTCACCTCACCGGACGTGGTCAGAAGAGCGTGATGCCATGGATGATGATGCTGTGGGCGGCGATGTGCTGCCTTCTGTGTTGGACACTGTGGCCCCTGCTGGTGGCTCTCCTCAGTGGGCGGTTGCCCCATGTGACCGCGACCTCGTCGTGGTGTTGTCGAAGGATGTGCGACAGGGGTACTCTGCTCCTGTTCCGGTTGGCAGAGGCCCTGAGGCGCCTGCGGTGCCACCCCCCGCTGGGCTCGGTGCGATGACCAGCATAGAACTGTAATGGTATATGCACACCATAGCCCCTTTCCCCTTTCTCTTCTCTCGCTTGCCTACTCTCCCTTGGGCCATTTCTGTCTTTTGTCACGGGGGTCATAAACAGCTTGAAGCCACTTGCTCCCCTCTCTCTCCTGTCCTCCGGGCCAGTGACGAATTTGAGTATATTACCCCAGGGCTAATAAACTTGTGATCTCAGGTTACACGTGGGTGCCCAGCCAGGAAAGTCGTTGGTGTCTTCCCAGTTTTTGGAGTTTTCTGTCAAGAGGAATTGACCCTTATGGTCAAGCCTGATCCGGATTGGTTAAAGACATGTAGGCCTGGGGAGGCGGGGCCTCACAGGGTAGTGCCTGCCCATGCCATTGACCCGGTTTCTAGAGCACCTAGTCATGGTAAAATCCATTGGCCATAGGCTTGGGATAGGCGGAGTTAATGTGGGCCTAGGAACTAGGGGGTGGAGCCTGTCCCACTGGTGAGCATTTTTAAGAAGTGTTAGTGTGTCTGGGGACCTCGACTGAGGTACATACAAGTCAACTGACCTGTGGGCAGCCAATCAACATCCTTTGGCAAGCTGCAGTATTTAAGGTATAGTGCACTTGAGTTGTAACACTGGTATTACAGGCTGTGCCTCATAGGAGATTTTAATTTTTTATTAGAGTAGGTTATGTTTCAATTTTGATTTAAATATGCTGGTTCCAATAAATAAAAAAATATTAACGTAATTTTTGTTTAGTTATCTGTTCCCTTTGATTAATGACTGTGTTATTCATTCTTGTGATTCTCATTTGCTGTGCTAGAAATTCTCCTGTGTTCTCCATCTTATGAATAGTAAAGTCGCTCTAGAATCTCCCGTTCAGTTCCGTAAGACTACAGGTTTAATCCATTAAGAGTCATTTACTTTGAGTTCCCTGATTATTGAGTCCCTTCCTTCCTAGGGTCTCAATAATTTTAGACACATTCATTTATGTTTGGAAGGTGGTGGCAGTGTTTAATGTTTTTTTATTATATAATTAGTAATAAATTAATAACCCCTATCCTTGTTATGTCCTCCTCATTTAATATTCAGTTTATATTCGTGGCCGTCCAGTGAGGGGTCATACTGGACTGTAACAGAGTTAAGCTGGGGTATTGAGCGAAGAGAAAGCCGTTCACAGAGTACAGAGAAGGGTTACAATTGAAAGGTTCAGGGTGATAACAAAAGGGACATTGAGGGTTTATTACAATGGTAGCAGCGGTGTTTTCAATAATTTCTTGACGATTATTGAAGCCTCACACGTCTGTCCGTTCGGTTATGCTGTGTGGTGAGAGTCATCCTAGTGCAACGCTCTAGAGTTTAGATGGTAATTCTATGTGTTGCGATTCGCATAGAGTAGGCGATTCTAGTGTCGTGAAGGGCTGGGTAGTTTAATTATATGCAGTAAGCGTATGCGCTAAGCAGGCAGTTTAGAGTGGAGGCCGCCTTGGGTAGTTGGACAGGGTGTTATTTACTCGACCCTCTGCAACTACGGACGAGAGTGCTGCATGGTGGTTTTCGCAGCAACAATTCTAGGTTTCGAATTGTCGGGGCGGGGAAGTATTAGGACGCTAATTATTATCCCCGAGGGCGTGTTAGGCGACCCAATCGCTAGATTTTTACGGTACAGTCATATAGGTACCATACCACTGAGGTATGGCCTAGTAGATTCTCTAGCAACGGAATTACGGTGGTGTCGGACAGTTAGATCCGTCGGTTGTTCCGCTATCTAGTCTAACCGTTGACCGTGAAGGACAGGATTATTTGGTACTGTCGGGATCTAGGTGGATGTGGTTACCTAGGCTTGGAGAAGCGACAGGGCGGGCCGGGACGGGACGGTTATAGGTTAAATCGAGATTTCCTTAAGTACTAAATTAATTTCCCTGTATATTTAGTTCCCTTTCAGGTTATGTATCCCTTCGTTAGTTAAGTGTTCCCCCTTGTTTACGTATTCTCGTATATAAGTGTTATTATTTTTCTAAGTATTTGTTTTACATTTTTAAGTCGGGAGTTTTTGTTTTCGTATTGTGCAGTCTTATTTCTCTGAGAGACTTACTAAGGTGAGTGGTTTACTGTTCTCAAGTGAAGTGAAATCAGTGAAATCGTGGAAAATTTTTGTGATGACATTTTTCAAGGTCGCTTGGAAAATATCAATTTCGGAATAAATTCTAGTTTTGTGCCTGGCTATACGATCATCGGGTCGTCAGTGTTAATTCAAGTGTGCGATTAATGTAATCCGAGTTAGAACTTTGAGAGACCAAAAGTCGAATTTTAGTCATTTAAGCGAATTAGCGTTGGGGACTCTGAATTTTCTAGCGGTTTTACTCAGCGCCCAGTGTGGCAGCGCCCAGTAATTGTTTGCGCTCAACCAAGTGTCTAAGTGTCTCGCGAGTAGTATATTCAGTTCATGTGATAAGCAAACTACACGACGGTATTTAATTTATAATTTTGAGAACAGAAATACTTGGTTAATTAAGAATTAGTGTGGAGACAAGTCTGAGGATTCGGCTGCGTGACAGTGAGCGCGCTTTTAATTTTTGTATACTTACCAACGTGTCCAAGTGGTTAGCGAGTGTTATAGTCAGTTAAAGTAACAAGTCAACTACGCGCCAGTATTTAAATTATAATTTTGGGAAATTAATTACTAATTTTTACTTAAGGTTCAGCGCGACTCTGTAGCTGTGAGCGTCGCAGTTATCAGGGTATATTTCTCAGTATTCTACAACGTGACCGGCGGTGAACAAGTGTATGCTATGTAAACATCGAGTTCATACAGTAACGTAAATAAGTAATTTAACATTAATTTGGTTTAACTAATAATGCTTATAATTATGTCCGAACGCCGTTGTTAGCGTCGGGCGTTCCGGAATTAAAAATAATTGTTGAGGATATAAACATCGCGCCAGTGTTAAATTAACGATAACGTCATTCATTCCTAGTGCGCCTAAGATTTTCAAGAAAAATTTAAGAAATTCAGTTAACGTAAAGTGTTGTATTTATTGTGCGCTGGTAGTCAAGCCTTTGATTATTTTCGATAAATAAAACAGAGTTGAAACTAAATTATTTACAGTAAATTCAGTGTAGTTCCTTTCGCGTAAATATTAATGGTATAATTTCAGTATATTTTGTTCAAGAATTCGGTAATTATCAATTTTTCTAAGATTTATATTGGATTTGCATTTAGAGACAAGAAATTCTTACTATAATTCTTTTTATATTTGCATTACCAGTCCACGTCGAGTGTCTAATAAATATGGTGGAAATTAATTACATTTTTTCAAATTTATTCTAGTAGTCCGATCATTTAATAATTAACGTAACCTTTTTGTGTGGTTTATAAGTGCGCATATATAGTTTATTCAACATCGTATACAGTGTTTTGTTTCACAAGTGATGATTAGTAGTCGATGCCGGTTGCGTATTTCCATCTGTCCGCATATAAATTTGACGAATGAGAGAAGAGGATAATAGGACTAAAGAATTCATTCATTGGTGTAGCGTAGTAGGGGGGAGCCGGTCGGCCGAGCGGACAGCACGCTGGATTTGTGATCCTGTGGTCCTGGGTTCGATCCCAGGCGCCGGCGAGAAACAATGGGCAGAGTTTCTTTCACCCTATGCCCCTGTTACCTAGCAGTAAAATAGGTACCTGGGTGTTAGTCAGCTGTCACGGGCTGCTTCCTGGGGGTGGAGGCCTGGTCGAGGACCGGGCCGCATGGACACTAAAAAGCCCCGAAATCATCTCAAGATAACCTCAAGATAGTCAGCGAGACTGACGCCGACAGCTGTCATCGTCTGTCAACGGGCGACGGTCCTCATTGGGGGCTCAAGAAATCGATTAGGAAGGGCGGCGATATATGGCACTTCCGGTTTGGTCACACGGAACATTTTTTCCAAGGATTGAGGTTAAGAAACATTTTGTGTTCTACTAGAAGTTATTGATGAAACCAAATCGTGTGTTAAAATTTCACCATGATCCGACGACGGGTCTTGAAGTTACGTTTTGGGGTGAAAATGGTTTTTATCAATGAATGGACAATGTATACAGACGCACCCTCCCCAATAGCCCATCCTTACCCAAGCACCCCTTCCTGCCTACAACCCCCAACCTCAGACCCTCCCTACCTACAACCCCGTTCCCCAACCTTACCTCCAGGCCAACCCATGTCCACCCCAATCCCTAACAGACCCATACCAACCCCAGCCAAATACCACCCAAACCCTTGTCGACGCATTATTGGAATTGTGGAAAACTACATTTCCCGCTCAACCCCCTGTTTACAACCCCCCTCCACAACCCACCCCCGGCCTGTCCTCACCCTCCCACCTATCCGCCCAACCTATCCAACCCACCCCTCCGGTTACCCACCCTACCCCCCTACCCCATTAATCCTACACCTTGCTCCTCACCTCACCTCCACCCCTCTTCCCCCCCCCCCTACCCCTATTCCTAGTGTCGCCTCTACAGAAGTTGCTGGGGAATGTAGCCAGCGGACTTCTGGGACGCGTAAAATTGATGAAATTTGTTGGATGTGTCATGGCCGAGGCCATTACAGGTATGTGTGCACGAGCACACGGGTCAAGGGTGACCCAGAACAGATCAGCACGTTGGGTGGCAGACCTACGTTTGAGATGACGGTTGAAGGTGTGAGATTGACAGTTTTTGTGGACACCGGAAGTCAAGCAACGCTCATTAAAAAGTCAGCCTTCACCACACTTAAAGAGACACGCCTTAAGCGTTGTGGGAAGCATTTAACAGCAGTGAATGGTCAACATATTAATATTTTGGGCCAGGCCACTCTCAATTTTGAAGTGGGTAAGGGGGAAGCTTACCCACACAATTGCACGGTTGTCGAGAATCTTGCATTCCCGGGTCAGATTTTGTTGGGAATGGATTTTCTGGGACGAGTTAACTTTTCTTTGTTTGCTCACGAGGGAGCAAGGAAGTGCAGATTGAAGTTGGGCCAGGTAGTTTATCCCATTAAAATGGTAGATCATCCTCCAGTAATTGCTTCCATTAGTAAGAAACAGAAATACAAATGTCACTACCCTAAGTTGTTATTTAAGTCTCTTCCAGACACAGATAAGAAATCATGTGGGTTAAATGCCTTGGTGAAACAATGTTGCCCACCACATTCAGTTAAATTCACTAAAGTATCAGTGGGACGTCACATTGCACCAGGTACCACCCTTCAGGTGGCTGGGAGATGTGACAGGTTGTTGATACCTCATCATTTGATCACAGTGCTTGATAAAGGTGCCCTTATTCCAGTTGTCAATCTCTCGCACAAAACCTATCGTTTCAGGGCAGGTGATAAGGTGTCTCAGGCTACAATTGTAGAAAATACAGGATTTTTTCAGTATCAAAGCCAGGAGATGCCAGCCACCACAGCACAATGTAGTGCACTTAATGTTACAGAAAGTAGTACACTGGGTAAACACAAGACCGAGACAGGGAAAAGTAGTAATATTCAAGAAGTTGATAAGTTAATCTCGGCTCTGGATTTGCAACATGTGCAACAGTCAGATAGGAAACTTTTGAGAGGGATTTTACGTAAATTCCCTAGACTGTTTGCAACAGAAGACGATCAGATCGGGCTTCTGGATAGGATCGAGCATGTTATTCCTACAGGTGACCATCCTCCTATTTACACCCGTCAATGGAGGCTTCCGGAACGGGCGAAGGAAGTAATTAGGGATGAGTGTCAGAAAATGTTGAGACAGGATGTGATAGAGCCTAGTACATCACCATGGTTGTCGCCAGTGGTGCTGGTACGTAAACCGGATGGTAGTTATAGGTTTTGTGTTGACTACCGAAAGATAAACGAAATTACTAAAGGTGATGTGTATCCTTTGCCACGGATACAAGAAATAATAGATCAGTTTGGGGCAGCCAAATACTTTTCTACTCTGGATGCGAAATCTGCTTATTGGGCCATCCCAGTCGCTGAGAAAGATAGAGAGAAGACCGCCTTTTCTGATGGGGTTCATACTTATTAATTCAAGCGGATGCCTTTCGGGTTAAAGACAGCGCCATCATCATTTCAGAGGGCTATCAATTATATACTAAACCCAGTTCTGGGAAGGCACTCATTAGCGTACCTGGATGATGTGGTCATCTATTCCAGGACGTTTGATGAGCACTTACGAGATTTGACTGAGACATTGACACTGTTAGATAAGGTGGGTTTCAAACTCAATGCGGGGGAAATGCACTCTGGCATCGCAGAAATTCAAGTTTCTGGGATTCCAGGTGAGCACAGACGGTATCCGACCTGACCCCGACTCCTGTCGTGCCATTGCTGACATGCCTACACCTAAGATAGCAAAGGATGTTCGAAGGTTTCTGGGGGCAGCCGGATATTTCCGTCGCCACATTGAGGGTTTTGCAAGTACAACAGCACCGTTAACTGAGCTCACTAAGAAAAATGTTAAATTCGTTTGGAAACCTGAGCATGATGACGTTTATGCACCTAGATGGTGCACCTAGATGGTGGGGCCCTTACCGAGTAATTGAAAGAAAAGGTCCGGTTAATTTTGTTATTAAAGGTATTTTTAAAGACCAAGTTGAGAGAACGATTCACATTAATAAGTTAAAACCTTAACACGCGAGAGAGGAACTAGAGCTGCCTTCAGCAAGTCTAATTCCTGACCTGTCTAATGATCCAAGTGCTGAGTCAGATGATGAGGATAACCTTCTGTCAGATGTCATCAGTAGTCAAGTTCAATCTTGTCACCCCATGGTAACAAGGTCGCGAGCTGTACAGTAAATTGTTAATGATCTCCCCTAGTCAGGTTTAGAAATTCCATAATAATTATCCTGTAGAGGCACTGGTGTGTATTAACTGATGTACATGACTCAGGTAGCATACTTGCCTTGCTCTGGGGTTTCCAACTACCTATACCTCAGAGTAATATCCATGCTTCCGCCAGTTGTTGTTGTCTGTCTTTCTCAGGTCTGATGGTACACCAGTTCCAGCCTCCCAGTCACACGTGAACCAAGGATCGAGATCAGCAGGTCTGGGGATGACCCACCTGGCTGATAAGATCGGGGTCTGAGGCACGTTACATAAAGTCCTCCCCCCTTGTACCCGGTAACTCGTCAATTGGTTATCCGGAAGGGGTGACTGGCGTACAGTCACCCGGCCGACACCCCACGTCACTAACGAGGTTGTCCCAGTCCAGCCATGCTGTCTTCACGGAGCAGAGTCCAGTCACCATCACAGCCGTGGGCAAGCTGTCTCAAGGTCACCAACCAAGCCCACCAGCCGCGTAGTCAAGACTGCGGGAAAACCGGAGGTGGAAGACGAGTGGTCTACGAAGAAGAACGCTAATTGCAACGACTTGTCAGCTCCCTCAAAACCTGCGGTTGCGTCGTCTGTGGAAACCAAGATGTAACGCCGTGGTCCCTGGTACGAACAGCACTACCCCTACAGAGTGCTGCTGAATCGCCAGAAGAGGTACAACCCTGTACATCGGCCCAAGCTCAGCTGCACGAGGGGTTGCACGGAAAGGTGTACCGGCCCAGTAGTACCGAGATAACAAGTAAACGCCGGTAGATGACGTCGCCCATGAGCTGACGCAGGGCCCACCTGTCCTGTCACCATGCCACCCTCTTCAACGCCACTCGAACCTCACTACCAACGCGAGATATCATGACACGTTGAAGCTGTGCTCTACTGTGGCAGCCATGGTTAACAACAATCCATCAAGACTGTATGGGAGCGATAAGAAGAGGTGAACCCGGGTTCCTGTTAGCGGGGTCCACCTGAGCTGACAGCCGCCAGCTGTCAGCTGTCACTCAAGTCAGGTACGGGTAGTACGAGACCCCCTGTACTGTCCGAAGTTGGCCGAGGCCGGAAATGGAACTTCCAGACGACCAGGATCTTCAAGCAACATGAGGTAGTCGCCGGAATCTACAGCAACGAAATGGCACCAGGAACGAACGATAGAAGATATTTATATAAAAGTTTCATATAAAAATAAATCCTATTAATATAGTAAACTGTGTTAACTCGGAACAGTTAGTTCAACTTTTTTAATTTTCCATCTGATAGTAAGCACCTATACACCTTCGGAAAATTCTCTGGACCAGTATTAAATGTTGAAAACTAGAACTAGTGAAATAGAGAAATAAATCTAGAAAGTGAACATCTAGAAAATTGTTACTAGAAAATTACCCTGTCTCTAGATAAGTTGTATGAGTAAACTGGTTTGAGAACCATCTAGTAGGATCTCTAGAATCGTGGATCAGTGGGGAACTTTATCTAGATTTTTCTAGACCCTAGATACTGATAGTTATATAAATATATTTTTTAAATTTTTTTTGAGGATTACTGAACAATAAGGGTGTGGTACACAGTCTGAAAAATGTGTTCACCCGCTGTTGTTGTGGACTTGAGTATGAACTCTGGGACATTGGGAGTTGAGGAACTTATATCCAGTATGTTGTTGTTGGTTAAGAGACATGTCTGTGGACATTGAATTTTTTTAATAAAAAATATTTTTGTGTCTTTTCTTTAGATTTTAAGATTGGGATGCGCTGTGGTGGACATTTGTCACAGAGAGTTGTTGTGGAACACTAGGCCCCTGAGACGTAGTGTTCTTCGATTTTGATGTAATTTTTTTTTAATTTTTTTTTAATGATATTGATTTTTTTTAATGTTTCTGGGTGATGTGTCTGATCTTTATTCCAGGTGGAATACTGAGATAGCTGAAGGCTCTCAGCTGATTTTAGCTAGTTAGTAATTGTTAGGTTTGGATTTCTCCAGTTATTTGTTACTATATCAAGACAGGTATAGGATGTTTTATCTTCCAGGTAGTTGGAAGGGTAGAGGGCTGCACCCAAGTGGACAGCCAGGATTATAGGGGCGGTCTCTGTCCTTATGTTTTATGTATTATTACTGTGTTTGTTATGTATTTATACATCCTGGGACATTGGGAGTTGAGGAACTTATATCCAGTATGTTGTTGTTGGTTAAGAGACATGTCTGTGGACATTGAATTTTCCAGCATTGTCCCATGTCCCAGCATTGACATGCTGGGACACCTTTTAGGGGTGCCATTTTTAGTTTTGGAGGATTGTATGGAATTAGCTTGGATTAGATAAGTATTTCTGTTGTTTTGAAGCATTGGGTCATTTATTGTTGAGTTAAATGTTGTTTTTGGAGTTAATGATTATGATAGGGCAGGGTTCTGGATAAGAATTTTGTGCCTTAAACTTCTTTACACACAAATTTCTTAATTTCCGAAGAGGGGGAGTTGTAATGGTATATGCACACCATAGCCCCTTTCCCCTTCTCTCGCTTGCCTACTCTCCCTTGGGTCATTTCTGTCTTTTGTCACGGGGTCATAAACAGCTTGAAGCCACTTGCTCCCCCTCTCTCCTGTCCTTCGGGCCAGTGACGAATTTGGGTATATTACCCCAGGGCTAATAAACTTGTGATCTCAAGTTACACGTGGGTGCCCAGCCAGGAAAGTCGTTGGTGTCTTCCCAGTTTTTGGAGTTTTCTGTCAAGAGGAATTGACCCTTATGGTCAAGCCTGATCCGGATTGGTAAAAGACATGTAGGCCTGGGGAGGCGGGGCCTCACAGGGTAGTGCCTGCCCATGCGATTGGCCCGGTTTCTAGAGCACCTCATCCACTGGTGAGCATTTTCAATAAAGAAAAGTTTAGTGTGTCTGGGGACCTCGGCTGAGGTACATACAGGTCAACTGACCTGTGGGCAGCCAATCAACATCCTTTGGCAAGCTGCAGTATTGAAGGTATAGTGCACTTGAGTTCATGTCCATAGTAAATATCCATTGTGCCTCTAGGGTAATAGAATAGGGGATATGTTCAAATTGTCTTAATTTACATGGTTCATAAAATAAATTGTCTAACTTGTTCAGTGGTATTCACTTAACTCCCCTTTGATATATATTTGCTACTTGTCGTTTTTATGTGTTGAATTGGAAACCCCCCCATGTTCTCCTACAGTTAATAGATACTAAAGTTGCCCTTGCATTTTAAATACGTAACATAAATTAAACGAACTAATTTTCCCAAAAATTTAATACTGAAATTCATACTACCCTTTGAGTTCCCTGATTATTGAGTCCCTTCCTTCCTAGGCTCTCAATAATTTTAGACACATTCATTTACGTTTGGAAGGTGGTGGCAGTGTTTAATGTTTTTTTATTATATAATTAGTAATAAATTAATAACCCCTATCCTTGTTATGTCCTCCTCATTTAATATTCAGTTTATATTCGTGACCGTCCAGTGAGGGGTCATACTGGACTGTAACAGAGTTAAGCTGGGGTATTGAGCGAAGAGAGAGCCGTTCACAGAGTACAGAGAAGGGTTACCATTAAAAGGTTCAGGGTGATAACAAAAGGGACATTGAGGGTTCTTACATATGGTTCATCTATCTGTCAGTCTACCTATCCATCTATCTAACCACCTATCTATCCATCTATTTAAAAATAAATTCACCAATCCATGTTCCCATTTTGCCTTCGCATATCCATCTATCCGATTATGCACCCATTCATCTATCATTCTCTCAATATGTCTATTCATGTATCGATCCATCTAACTTACCATCTATCCATCTTTTTGTCAATCTATCCACATTATATATATATTTTGGGTTAGGGCTTCTATCCCTCTAACTATTTTCTTAGCATCAGGGCTTAATTGAAATAGGAGTTCTCCAAAACTCATTTTCGTACTTTTGAGGTGAAGAAAAGAAGTGATTTACTATAGAGTGTATTACACTTATTTATATAATTTGCACAACGTTTCGAACCTCCATGGTTCATTCTCAAGTGAACAGATCTTACAATACTAGTTGATTTTATACCCGCACTGGGTCAGGTGATAATACAATAAAGGTGAAAACATGGGGGGATACATAAGGGATAAATGTGAGGTGAAACATAGAGGCTGCAGAAGGCTTATTGGCCCATACGAGGCAGCTCCTATCTAAACACAAAGATTAATCCAGTGTAATTGGCCTATTATGTTGGACATTGTCTTCTGTGTTGGCATCGATATGTTCTTGTCTTGTCCTTACTCTCTTGGTGGGTAGAGTAAATAGTTCCGTGATTTGGGTGTTCATGGTAGGTCGCTCTATTCTTATGTATAGTATAAGTGATGTGTCTTGTCCTCTGTTGAGGGATGTTGAGGAGCCTGGTCCTGGCTTCTGGTCTCCTGATGAACAGTTCCCACACACACACAGGTTCCTCCGTCGTCCTCGTGGTAACGCGTCCTCGCCATGCTCACATTCAACAGGTACTGCCTTCCTCCTCCTATTCTCTGGGGTGCTGGAGACAGGTACCTCCGTCGTCGTCCTCCACAATCACTGGCACTGTCGACTCCTCACAGTCCAGCACAGCTTCCCCTCGCCTTAACTGCCTGTAGATTTGTGCCCGGCCCCAGCTTCTCGTTTGATGTGTAAGACGTGGTCCTCTAGTGGGCGTCTCAGACGTCACCAGCCCAACGTTCCCTCTGCTGCAGACTCTTGATAGAGCTCTTTGCTCTCTAATCCGGCCCGTCCTTGCTTCTGGGCACTCCACGGAAGTTGAATGGCTTCTCAGACTGTCTGCAGAATCGAAGCGAAGCTTAAATCTACTTGTAAGGGATCTCTAGATCCGGAGCTCAACTGAGCGCGTCTTACCTCTTTGACAGCTCGTGATGTACTCTTCCCGCCCAGGCACCAATCGCCCCGAGCCCTCCACCTCGTGACGTCACACCGCCTGAGGGCTCTCGTCTTTGGTCACCTCTGGCACGTGACCTCCCCTGGCCAATCAGGTGCCGGGAAGCGTCAGGACGTCTTGGCGGGAAACAGGATGGCTCGACACCGTCCTGTGCCTCAAAAGGCGTAACCCCTTTGCATTTTCAAACTTAGCTGGCCACTTTTCAGCCAGCAATATCACGCTCCACGCTTTCCCACACATGAAAATGTTCCCTGAACATTTGGGAATACTTAGGCTACGGAGATCTGACTCTTCTAAGCTGGGAAGGAAGAAACACAGGGGTGGACACTGTCACAATATATATATATATATATATATATATATATATATATATATATATATATATATATATATATATATATATATATATATATATATATATATATATATATATATATATATATATATATGTATATATATATATATATATATATATATATATATATATATATATATATATATATATGAATATATATATATATATATATATATATATATATATATATATATATATATATATATATATATATATAAGTTATATATAAGAGTTATATATATAAGTTATATATATAAGAGTTATATATATAAGAGTTAAAATATATATATATATATATATATATATATATATATATGTCGTACCTAGTAGCCAGAACGCACTTCTCAGCCTACTATGCAAGGCTCAATTTGCCTAATAAGCCAAGTTCTCACGAATTAATATATTTTCTCTAATTTTTTTCTTATGAAATGATAGAGCTACCCATTTCATTATGTATGAGGTCAATTTTTTGTATTGGAGTTAAAATTAACGTAGATATATGACCGAACCTAACCAACCCTACCTAACCTAACCTAACCTATCTTTATAGGTTAGGTTAGGTTAGGTAGCTGAAAAAGATAGGTTAGGTTAGGTAGTCGAAAAACAATTAATTCATGAAAACTTGGCTTATTAGGCAAATCGGGCCTTGCATAGTAGGCCGAGAAGTGCGTTCTGGCTACTAGGTACGACATATATATATATATATATATATATATATATATATATATATATATATATATATATATATATATATATATATATATATATATATATATATATGTCGTACCTAGTAGCCAGAACGCACTTCTCGATCTACTATGCACGGCCCGATTTGCCTAATAAGCCATGTTTTCCTGAATTAAAATATTTTCTCAATTTTTTTTCTTATGAAATGATAAAGCTACCCATTTCATTATGTATGGTCAATATTTTTTTATTGGAGTTAAAATTAACGTAGATATATGACCGAACCTAACCAACCCTACCTAACCTAACCTAACCTATCTTTATAGATTAGGTTAGGTTAGGTAGCCGAAAAGGTTAGGTTAGGTTAGGTTAGGTAGGTTAGGTAGTTGAAAAACAATTAATTCATGAAAACTTGGCTTATTAGGCAAATCGGGCCTTGCATAGTAGGCAGAGAAGTACGTTCTGGCTACTAGGTACGACATATATATATATATATATATATATAAATATATATGTCGTACCTAGTAGCCAGAACGCACTTCTCAGCCTACTATGCAAGGCCCGATTTGCCTAATAAGCCAAGTTTTCCTGAATTAATATATTTTCTCTAATTTTTTTCTTATGAAATGATAAAGCTAACCATTTCATTATGTATGAGGTCAATTTTTTTTTTAATGGAGTTAAAATTAACGTAGATATATGACCGAACTTAACCAACCCTACCTAACCTAACCTAACCTATCTTTATAGGTTAGGTTAGGTTAGGTAGCCGAAAAAGTTAGGTGAGGTTAGGTTAGGTAGGTTAGGTAGTCGAAAAATAATTAATTCAAGAAAACTTGGCTTATTAGGCAAATTGGGCCTTGCAGAGTAGGCTGAGAAGTGCGTTCTGGCTATTAGGTACGACATATATATATATATATATATATATATATATATATATATATATATATATATATATATATATATATATATATATATATATATATATATATATATATATATATAATATATATATATATATATATATATATATATATATATATATATATATATATATATATATATATATATATATATATATATATATATATATATATATATTGTGACGGTAACGCGTTGGTGGTCGGCTGTTCAAAAGCTAGGGGTATGGCTTCGTCACATATAGAAAAAAAAATAGAAATTCTGGAACTTCGTCTGTGGTAAGGTAAGGAGAAGACACACAAAACACAAGTAAATTTTAACAATGAAATTTTAATTACGTTAAAGAAAGCAAAACATAAATAAAATGGACACACAAATTCGTATAATAAAAGCAATCAAAATAATAAGAATAATTAAATGGTAAAATGAAAAGTTACGTTAAGACAAATGAACAAATAACAAGAGTATGGCAAACAATGGAAATAGGTGCCGGAATATTGGCTTCAAGCTATCACTTCTCTTAGTACACGTAAGCCTGGGGGCTTAGTCTACCAACGAGACGTGTTAACCTGTCGAAAGCACGGGATATTCTGAAGACTGAGGTCGT
The DNA here is from genome assembly GCF_040958095.1 of Procambarus clarkii. Taxonomy (NCBI): domain Eukaryota; kingdom Metazoa; phylum Arthropoda; class Malacostraca; order Decapoda; family Cambaridae; genus Procambarus; species Procambarus clarkii. The sequence continues at coordinate 53,145,623 of NC_091158.1, forward strand.
GCCGGCCCCAGACATCAAGTAGTATGGTGGGTGGAGTGCAATTGCAGCTAGACCCACAGCCAATCAGCGAGGAGCCGGCGACAAGACAGGTAGTTTGGCGGTTTGAGGTGGAGCAGGTGTTCCTGGCTGCATACGTTTTGCGCTCTGGCAAACCTTGCTGGTGTTGTCGTTGTTGGATTTTTCTTCCATACTTGTTTTATATAGATGTTTATATCGACGTCTTTTGGAGGGAAGAGCAGGCTCAATCTCTTGAAGGAGATTATCGTCACAACTCTCCCCCGAAACCTGCGGTTCTGGAAGAAGTACGTCGTTATGTGGTGGAGTAATAGATGGAGTCGCTTCTACTTCATAAACTCTGGAGAGATCATGGGCTAAGATGTTGTCGGAATCTTGGTATAGCGTGTCTCCAGGTTGGATTTCTGCAGTTAGCAAGCCCATAGTAGAAGACGTTGAGGTGAGAAGTGGGCGTGCTGCAGGAGGTGTAGGGTGGTGTGGTCCGTGTTGATGGTGGACCGAGCACTTTTCAGGTGTGGAGTGAAGTGCTGGAGCTTCAGGATGATGAAGAGTAGCTCCTTGCCAATTGTTCCGTAGTTCCTTGTAGCAGTAGTCGCTGACAGGTGTATTCTCCTCGCCTCGTTGCTGCATCACACCACCAACGTCGGTACCACTGGCGTCGACATGGAGGATGAAGGGCTTATCTGACGAGGTGAGAGTGGAATTAGAATATGGCAAAGGAGCACGATTATTATCCTGAAAGTATTTGGGAAGATCATTAAGGATTTCGGAATTAGAAAGCGCTGACTCCTTGTCAGTGCTTTCGGGAGGAGAAGCTGGGAAGGTCTCACTGTGGATGTAGGGTTCTGTGAAGGTAGAACAGTTAATCAGGACAGTGGGAGGAGTACCATTATATTGCTTCAGGAGGTTGACGTGGCACAGCTGGGTCTTCCGCCGCCTATCTGGAGTCTCTATGACGTAGTTGTTGTTATTTCTGCACTCTTTGACGCGGTAGGGTCCTGAAAACCTGTTTTGTAAAGGTGAACCTGGGATAGGGAAGTATGCTAGAATGAAGTCTCCTGGCTTAAATTTTCGTACTTTGCTGGTCTGGTCGCAATGAGTCTTCATCTTCTCCTGGGCTTTCAATAGATTATCATGGGCAAAACGGTGGACTCTCTCTAGAATGTGTTGAAGGTTTTGAAGAAACTGGGGCACATTCTGATGCTCACTGAAGGTGGCATCTCGGAGAGAGTCTTTGAAAGCCTTAAGGGGAGTACGGCACTTACGGCCGTAGAGCATCTCATAAGGAGATACTCCTAGGGACTCATTGGGAAGACTTCTGTAAATACACATTATAAGGTCGATTTGCTTATCCCAATCCTTAGAGGTTTCAATACAAAACTTTTTCAAGAGTGCTTTGATAGTCTGATGACTACGTTCAAGAGAACCCTGTGAAGCAGGATGATAGGGGCTGGACAATACCTGTTTGATGTTGAACTCCTCCAGTGTCCTTTTGAAGAGATCACTGGTGAAGTTGGTACCACAGTCGCTCTGAATCTCCCTGGGAAATCCGTATTGAGTGAAGATCTTCAATAGATGTTTTACAACCGTAGCAGCCGTGATGTTCTTCACTGGAACTGCTATGGGAAATCTGGTGGTAGGACACAGGATGGTTAAGATATAGGCGTTACCTGAACTGGTCCGAGGTAAAGGACCAACACAGTCTATTATGAGTCTGTGGAAAGGTTCCGCAGGCACCTGTATGGGAATCAGTGGCGCTCTGGGAATGGAGATGTTCGGTTTGCCTGCCATCTGACATGTATGACACTGTTTTACGTACTCTTTGACGCTATTTACCATACCTGGCCAGTAGTAGTCTTGACGAATTCCATGGTAAGTCTTGTTGAAGCCGTAGTGGGAGAGTGCTCCGTGGGCCAGGTGTAGAATAGTGGGCCGCAGGCTGGTAGGAATCACAAGTTGTTCGATGTTGGCCCAATCGTCCACCTCCTTCAGTTTACTGGGTCTATATCTGCGGTAGAGCAATTCGTTCTCTAGGAAGAACCCAGGAATACTGTCGGGTTGAGTCTCAGCCTGGAAAAACAATGGTGTTAAAGTAAGATCTTCCCTCTGCAACTTACGGAACTCCAACTTGGTCAGATTCGGGGGTAGTTTCTGAGGGTCTTGAGGGACAGCGGTAGCAGTAGAGTCAGCTGGCTGTGGACGTGCGGCTTGTGCACGGGTGGTCACGAGAACCGGAGGAGAAACTTCATCACTCTCTTGAACCTCTGCTGGAACATACGCTAGAATAGGGTTACTTGGCACAGAGTTACACGCCTGGGGTTTGTCCATGACGATCAGGTTGGTCGGTTGCAGGTCTTCTGCCAAGTCGTTGCCTAGGAGAAGTTGCACTCCAGGCATGGGAAAAGGCTTTTCCCTGACGGCGACTTGGACTTCTCCGTTCACGTAGGGACAATCCAGGTGGACTCTGGCGAGAGGGTATGGAGTGGTAGCAGTGAGGTCAGTGATGAAGACAGTTTCTCCGGTGTAGGCGATGTTGGGCACAGCCGACTTCAAGATGATCGATTGAAGAGTCGCTGTGTCCCTCAAGATCTTCAATTTGAAACGTCCCTCCGGATTTGAACCGTTGGCAGAGACAGTTCCAGTATACAGGTGGTTACTGAAAAGAGAAAGATCATTAACATCAACACCAACATTCATCACAGGCTTACCGGACTTAGGAGGAGTTGGTTTGGGTTTCTGTGGGTCAGTGGTTCCCTTGTATTGAGACTTACCACACTTGTCTATGGTATGTCCATAGAGTCTACAATACTTGCAGTACAATTGCGAGCCAGCTTGATCGGTGCTCACTTTCTCGTAGCTGTACCACGACTTCTTACTGGAGGATGGTTCGGGTGTCAGCCGGTGGATGAGGCTGTAAGTGTCAGCCGACTTAGCACACTTCAGGTAGTCGGTTTCTTCTTTATCTGCTAAGTAGAGACGGACAGGAGGCGGCACACGCCTCAAGAATTCTTCAACTAGCATCAGGTTGACGAGTTCTGTAAAAGTAGAGACATGTGCTGCTTCCAGCCATTTCATGAAATACCTCCGTTTTGTGTTAGCAAACTCGAGGAAGGTAGTGGTACTTGCCTTCAGGTGGTCACGGAATTTCCTTCTATAACTTTCTGTGGAAAGGAGATAGGCGTCCAACACTGCTTGTTTCAGAGTGTGGTAGTCATTCTCAGACGCCAAAGTACTGAGTGTGACTGCAGCTCTACCTGTAAGATGGACTCTGAGAAGTGTGGCCCATTGGTCGACAGGCCAACTGAGTTGATTAGCAAGGGTTTCAAAGGTGGTGAAAAACACATCAACTTCTGCTTCTACAAAGGATGGCATTAACTTACTTGCATGTGATATATTAAAACTGACGGGAAGATTGGCAGTAGCTTGCTGGCGTTGAGTGAAGTGTGAAGTTTCCAAGGCGATTTCGCGTTGACGACACTCTAGAGCCAGAGTCGCTTGTTGCTTGTCATGTTCGCGTTGCATCTCCAACTCGCGTTGTTTGGTTTCAAGCTGTACTCGTTCACGTTCACGGAGTATTGCAAACTCACGTTCCTTGAGGGCGATTTCACGTTCGTGTTCTTCTCTCCTCAAGGTGGCTTCGCGTTCTTGTTCTTCTCTCCTCAAGGTAGCCTCACGTTCGTGTTCTTCCCTTCGTATGGCAGCCTCACGTTCGTGTTCTTCCCTTCGTATGGCAGCTGCTCGTTCTTGTTGTTCGCGGGCTTCCCTTTGCTGTTCACGTTCAATCTTGGCCAGCTCTAGTTTGAGTTTCATCGTCGCCAAATCAGTTTTATCTGCAATATAGTAAGTTTCATGAGTTTCAGAGTCTATCTTACCTTGCTCTAAGAAATGATCCAGCAACAGATTGTATATTTCACTCTTGTTGGCTTGGTAGGGAACTGTTAGCTGATACTCATGTGCAAGAGTTTGTAATTCAGTCTTCTTGGCATGACTTAAAGTCCCTATTGCACCTGCTGGATCTGCACGGAAAGCTTGGAGACGAAACATGGTGAAATTAGCAAATAAAGGTACAACGAATATTCAGTTATAGTGAATGTCAGAAACAGGACAACGTGGCGATCTTTCTCTCTTCACCTTCCAGTAAGAAGTCTTGGTACAGTTACGAGAAAGTGAGTACCGATCAAGCTGGCTCGCAATTGTACTGTAAGTATTGTAGACTCTATGGACATTCCATAGATAAATGTGGTAAGTCTCAATACAAAGGTAATACTGAATCCACTAAACCCAAACAGACTCCTCCTAAGTCCGGTAAGCCTGTGATGAATGTTGGTGTTCATGTTAATGATCTTTCTCTCTTCAGTAAACACCTGTATCTTGGAACTGTCTCTTCCAACGGTTCAGATCCGGAGGAACGTTTCAAACTGAAGATCTTGAGGGACACAGCGGCTCTTCAATGAATCCCTTTGAAATCAGCTGTGCCCAATATCGCCTACCCCGAGGAAACCGTCTTCTTCACTGACCTCACTGCTACCACTCCTTATCCACTCGCCAGAGTCCACCTGGATTGTCCCTTCGTGACCGGTGAAGTCCAAGTCGCCATCAGGGAAAAGCCTTTTCCCATGCCTGGAGTGCAACTTCCCCTGGGCAACGACTTGGCAGAAGACCTGCAACTGACCAACCTGATCGTCATGGACAAACCCCAGGTGTGTACCTCTGTAATGGATAATCCCAT